>NC_068993.1:48290281-48295474 GCF_001194135.2 Octopus bimaculoides
CTTCCTTCCCCCTCCCAAAAAGAAAAGCTCTACATTGTATTTGTCCCATCTTCGTTGAGCCCTGTGTGGCTAATAAAAGAAATGTATCTTTCCCTTCTCTTCACACACTCTCTCTCTCCCTCTCTCTCTCACTGAATATATATATGTATAAATGTATGTATATATGTATGTATACACACACACACACGCACGGATTCATGAATAGATAGATGAGCATACGTATGCATATATACGCACACACATACGTGTGTGTGCGTATAAATATATGTATATATTCATGTTTGTATAGACAACATTCTCTAACTATAGGTATCTCTCTCTCTCTCTCTTTCTCTCTCTCTTTCTCCCTCTCTCTCTCTCTCTCTCTCTCACACACACACACACACACACACACACACACACCACTTTCCTACACGATAGTTTTCTTAATCTTCACTCTCTTCCTAGTTTCTCTCCATTATCGCCGGTGACGTCATCTCGCGGCACCTAATGCGAAAGACAATTTGATGAAGTGGATATTTGCAACTTCTTTAAGCCGTACACATCCCAGCATGCTCAGCGAGTTGTGAACTTCCTTTTAACGACAATTGATGACGGCGCTGATGCGTTAATCTATAAGAATTCACCTTAATTAGGCTACGATGCTTTCTACAAATTGCCAATATATTTACGAGAAATCTGTTTAAAAGTAAATTAAAAAAAAGTAACATTCCGTCTCTGATATATGTACAAATTATTAATGTTGTTCTTGTTGTTTTTTTGTGTTGTTTTCGTAATTATTCATATATTTGTGTTTACTTTTCACATTGATGCTGTTACTGTTGTTATAATTGTCTTTGCTGTTGCTCTCGCTGCAGATATTATTGTTGTTTTCGTTGATGTTCTTGTTGCTTCTGTTGCTGCAACTGCAATTGTTGTTGTTGTTGTTGCTGTTGATTCTGTTGTTGTTATTGTTGTTGTTGTTGTTCTTGTTCTTGTTCTTCATTTTCTTCTTCATTTTCTTCTTCTCCTTCTTCTTCTTCCTCTTCTTCTCCAGCTCCTCCTCCTCCTCCTACTCCTTCTTCCTGTTATTGACTTTTACAACGTTTCTGTTGCTTTCGGAAGTATCTGAGTTTATTCCTGTTTTGTTTTGAACGATTATTCATTTGCATGTCATTCACTACTGCAACTACTACTACTACTACTACTACTACTACTACTACTACTACTACTACTACTACAAATAATAATAATAATAATAATTCCTCCTAAAGGCACAAGGCCTGAAATTTTGGCGGAGAGAATTAGTGGATTACATCTACCCCAGTGTTTCACTGGTACTCATTGTAGCAATTCAGAAAGTAAAGACAGACGAAATGCCGCTACTATTACAGTTTAAGGCGGCGAGCTGGCAGAACCGTTAACACGCTGGATGAAATGTTTGGCGGTATGTTAGCCGTCGCTACGTTCTGAGTTCAAATTCCGCTGATGACGACTTTACGACTTTATCCTTTCGGGAATCGATAAAATAAGTACCAGTCAAGTACTGGGGTTGATGCGCTTGACCCTTCCCCTCCCCCAGAATTTCAGGCCTTGTGTCTACAGTAGAAAGTATTACTTGCATTATTATTATGCGGGACGTTATTTAAACATGAGACGAGATACTTCTATTTCTCTTCATTGTCATCAATTTTAACAGCATTATATTTAATATTATTCTAATTATGTGAAACAAAATCAATTTAAAGCATAACCATGATAAGAAGTCCTTGTTTTTCATTCTTTTTTCTGTCGTTAACATCGTTGCTGCAGTTTTCTTGCATTTTGTATGTATGTATGTATGTATGTGTCTCTCTATCTATCTATCTATCTATCTATCTATGTACGTATGTATGTATGTGCGTATGTTTGCATGTATGTATGTATGTATGTATGTATGTATGTGTGCGTGTATGTTTGCATGTATGTATGTATGTATGCATGCATGCAAATGTATATGTATATGAGTGTTTATACATGCATGTGTGGTTGCGTGAGATGGAAAAGTGTAAGGTGAGAGTAAAATGGCGGGAATGATGACGCAACTGATGACGAATCACATTTGCTTCCGAATTAGTCACAAGGAAACAGATTATAATTTATAGAAATTTATGATACCACAACACAACACCTTTTTTATTTCTTTATCATGAGATATATTGTAAACTGTATCCGGATTCTACCCACTGATGTATACGTGTATACAAGGGTGCGCATGCAAGCATAAACTCACACAAGGGAGGTGAAATTGATAGTATGTTCATGTGTCCATTTACGCAAACACACGTATACAGAAGCGCCCATCTGCGTGCTCACACACGTACACACAGACACATACACACTGGCGCACATACACGCACAATCGAACACACACTCACAATGACATTCATCTGCCCATATAACTGTTTATATATGCGTGTATTGTGGAGGCGCAATGGCCCAGTGGTTAGGGCAGCGGACTCGCGGTCGGAGGATCGCGGTTTCGATTCCCAGACCGGGCCTTGTGAGAGTTTATTGAGCGAATAAACTCCAATGTGACAGTCCAATGAGGAATATATGGGTTTAAAAAAACCGCGAAACCGGTCCTATGAGTCTGAAGCAGGAGTATATTCACTCTTTACTTTTAGCTACCCACATTGTGCCTTTTTACTTTTACATACCCATTTTGGTTCATCACGTGATGGTCAAGTCCATTTGGCTTTACGTAGACTGTCCACCCCTTAACCTGATAGACTAGCTAAGCTTTCCAACAGCTATTTAAGTGACCCTAATTTTTTAGTGGGGTGAGTTTATTATAAGTGAGATTTGATCTTCGACATGAAAGCAGTTTATACTACTTTGTAGCTTCAGCTAGAAGACATTTGTAACTAGGATGTTTGACGCCATGTTTTACGTTTTATCCAGCATTTATCTTCAACTTCAAGAAACATTTTCAATCCATGCAATGTTTTTAACCGAGTTATACTTGTTATGTCAGTGGAGGCGCAATGGTCCAGTGATTAGCGCAGCGGACTTGCGGTCTTAGGATCGCAGTTTCGATTCTCAGACCGGTCGTTGTGAGTGTTTATTGAGCGAAAACACCTAAAGCTCCACGAGGCTCTGGCAGGGGCTGGTGGTGAATCCTGCTGTATTCTTTCAACACAACTTTCTCTCACTCTTTCTTCTTCTTTCTGTTGTAACTGTATTTCAAAGGACCAGCCTTGTCACACACTGTGTCACGCTGAATCTCCCCGAGAACTACGTTAAGGGTACACGTGTCTGTGGAGTGCTCAGCCACTTGCACGTAAATTTCATGAGCAGACTGTTCCGTTGATCAGATCAACTGGAACACTCGTCGTCGTAACTGACGGAGTGCCAACGCTTGTTATGCCAATTGATGTCTTTCACTTTAGCGTCGGAAATAGATGTTGCAGTGCAGTCATTTTAAACTTGTCTTTGTATTTTCTTAATGATATTCATTCTGATCTATGTTAACCAGAAGACATAGTGTTACCAGGGCTTAAGGCACATTGCATTCATTTAACCACGTCGCTATAAGCCTATGGTTCATTATATATCACACACCCAGTTACATTTAAATCCCAGGAAGTCGAGACTTTTATATGTCAGTGACCTACTACGCTATTTTTACGCTATCAAAGATGATCCAAAATTCAAATATATATATACACGTTTTCAATCATGCTTATGGCAGAATTTTCAACTCCATAATGTTAGCTAAATAGTTAATTTTACACATAACTGATTTGCCATACAGAGAAAAGTTTCCATATACCGAAAATAATCACTGATTTATCAGAAGTATAAATTTATTAACAGGCATTTATATTCGTTGTTTCATTTGTTTAACATCTATGATATTAATGACATAAAAAATATCATATTACATGTGATTAATTAAATACATTATGATTCTGTATACCATAACAGAATAAATAAACGTTAAACGAATTTAATCACAGTTTTATGTGGGTCTTCAGTTCTCGATCAATAATCATATTTCGCTGTGTTTGCGAATAATTCTGCCTATATTTGCACACACTCTTCCCCTGGCTCGGGCATTTTGAACAAGTAGCAATGTCATACTCTCAACACTCAAATTACAAATATTAATAAGGAACACATTATATTTATGCGTTGCAAACCATTTTGCTCTTTTGCAAACGCAAACGTTTGCCAACACACACATACACTGATACACACACAAACACATACGAACAAGCACCCATACACACACGGCACACGCGTATGTGTGTGTGTGTGTGTGTGTGTGTGTGTGTGTGCACGCGCGCGCTTACTGTATATTCTCTTTTACCTCTTTTACTCGTTTCGATTATCTCACAGCAGCCATGCTGGAGCACTGGCTTAAAGAGATTTTTAGTTGCAGAAATCGACCCCCAACACTTATTGTTTGTAAGCCATGTACTTATTCTATCGGTCTGTTTTGCCGAATTGCTAAGTTACATGGTCGTTAACACACCAATAGATAGATAGATAGATAGATAGATAGATAGATAGATAGATAGATAGATAGATAGATAGATAGGCAAACAGACAGACAGACAGACAGACAGACAGAGATAAATAGATAGATAGATAGATAGATAGATAGATAAATGGATGGATGGATGGATAGATAGACAGACACACACACACACACACACATACACACACATATATGCACGCACATGCAGAGAGTGAAAGGGGAAGGGGAAAAGAGAGAGAGACGGGAGAGAGAGAGAGAGAGAGAGAGACGGGAGAGAGAGAGAGAGAGAGACGGGAGAGAGAGAGCGAGAGGAGAGAGAGAATGGAGGTTTACCTTTTTAAACAATCTTAGCCGTGTTAATTCAAAAAGATCTCGCATTGTTTCCATTCATGTAACTACTCATTCTATTGGCACATATCCATGTATTTAAATATGCATATATCTACATATATTTCAACGAATATCTATTTGGCTTTGCTCGTATCATATATATATGTGTCTGTGTCTGAATGTGTGTGTGTGTGGGTGTGTGTTTGTGTGCGTGCGTGTGTGTGTGTATGTGTGTGCGTATGTGTGTATACATTATATAAATACATGCTTACTTATATATAAACAAATATGTACATATGCGTATATGCATACATATGCCTACATCTTACTTCTGCTGAATATTAATATATATATATATA
>NC_068993.1:48296403-48300347 GCF_001194135.2 Octopus bimaculoides
TATATATATATATATATATATATATATGTATGAACGCATATTTCTGTCTGGGTTCTTTATGTGTCTATGTATTTGCGTGCATATACGTGCGAAGAGAGAGAGAGAGAGAGAGAGAGAGAGAGAGAGGGGGAGGGAGACAGACAGATAGAGAGACAATGAGATGGAGGAAGAGAGCATAGTATGTGTTTACTGCTTTACACATGTATTGCTTACTTCAGGTTTTGTGTATATGAGTAATCACTGAGTAGAATAACGAGAAGTTGTAAGAAGATTGTGACGGCCATTAAAATGTGTATGCTATGTATATATGTGTTATCGGATCCCTTTGAGTTTGGTTGTATGTCTATATGGCTGTTCGCACGAGAGATTGTACGTGTGTTGTGCCTACTAAATGAATTAATTATTCAAAGCAACTTTACTAGGTTGTCAAGGCAACTCAAAATTCAGAAGCATAAAAAGAAATTTTAAATAAAAAGAGAAAATGAGAAAAACGAAATGGTGCAAAAATTGATCTTCTGAAACGAGAGAGATTTACTGTGCATACACTGTAGGTATTTTCACTGGGCTAATGTATGCGCTGTTGGTATTTTCACAGAATTATAGTATACCTTATTGATATTTCCAAAGATTGAGAGTATATTGTATGGTTATTTATACAGAACAGCGGTATATAGTGTAAGTGTTCGTATATAACGAGCATACGCAGTGTGATTTCTGATAGTTGTGTGGTTCGACGGGATTGTATGTATGCTGTTCCTTCTAGTATTCAGTACCGATGTGTGAGAGACGTGCGAGGTGGTGACTGCAAGAAAGCAGAAAGTCTGCGAGGTGAGTAAAAGAACGAGTAATGTTAGTGGATATAAACTTAGATAAACTTAGATATGTTTCGACTAAAGATTGGTCTAGACCATGTCTAACTTAATAGCGCCACCTGTAACGCGATCATCTGCTCACGAAAGACAGTAGCTAATATGGTAATAGTAGAAAAGTCGGAAAGGGTACTCTCTCACAAACGGAGTTCAGATTAGAGCACTAGAGTTTTAAACTAGTGCTGGTGAGTGAATCCATGATAAGCAGTCAACTGTACATTTTTTTTTTTTTGCGGCGTGATCCACCATAATCGTTGACGATATTCTATGCCACGTTAAAAGGCGGCGAGTTGAAGTAAAAATGCCAGTGAGATGGCAGAACGACGGACAAAATGCTTCTCGGCATTTCGTCCGTCTTCACATTCTGATTTTAAATTCCGCTGAGCTCGATTTTAACTTTCATCCTTTCAGGGTCGAAAAAGTACGGACCAGTTGAACATTGGTGTCCATATAATAGACTTAGCCCCTCCTCTAAATATGCTGGTCTTGTGCCAAAATTTGAAACCGATATTATATGCAACATTGTGGAAATTTCCCTTTGTATCTAAAGACACCATTTTTGTTACAACAGTGATGATGATTATTATTTGAAATCGTTATTACAAAGTAATGAAATGTCATTTATGATAATAGACTTGTATTGAAGACCTATGGCAAAACCATGTAACTGTAGCAGTCATTTATTTTTTCGACACATTAGAAATATATATGTTCATGTACTTTCTTAGTGGCATAATGTCTTATAGTCATTTCAAAAATGGTTCATCAAATAACGCAACAGTTAAATTCAATGTCTTCATGTGACATTCGCATCTCTAAAGAATTTCTCCAAATGCTGCAAGCAACGATTCAATTTGAGAAAGGATTAATTTAAGTCCGACAAAATTTAATCAAGTTTGGCGAATACTCAAACAAATTTAGTAACAGTTCATTCACGAAATTTTTGCAAGATTTCGTTAGATATCCTTTAGGTTCATGAGATTTGCTCAAAACATTCTTAACTCATCCGTTGTTGTCAAGTGTGAATAAAGAATAGGTTTTGGGCAGAGTCTAGAGAGTACAAATGTTGGTATGATGCTATTTGATATATTCAACAGTTTATTAATTCAGTTATGCTGCAACTGTTTTACTGATGCTCAGAGTCTGTACGGAAATAAAATGTGCTATAAATTAGCTCTAGCATGTTGGTGAGTGCATGTCACTCAGTCACAAGATGCAATTTAATACGCATGTGCATATATTTGACGCGACGCTCCAGACATGTGATAGAAAGTCCTGCTGGCGTAACGGAAAGAATACAGATAGTTGAAGTTATAGAGTTTTGTTTCTGTAATGGAAGGAATTCAGATAGTTGAAGGTCACTAACTGGGCAATACTAAATGTTTCTAGAATTGAGAGTAAGTCTCATCTTTGTGATACAGATACGGGTTAAAATAGTGCAGTGGGAGTTAAAGCTTAAATGATGCACTTAGAGAAACGAGCAATAGAAACAGTGTATCAGGAGTAAACTAGGCTGTGTTGATATTATCGTAATCGTCACAGACACAGTCCTTGTTTAATACCGCTATGAGATAACTGGTTGATAGTAAAAGTCGATTCTACAGGAATCATTTTTCAGAAAGAAGCTTCGATTATAGACAAGTGAGCAGAGATGTTTATTAACAGAAGCATAATGCATAAGATATCTTGGTTATGTTATTGTGTATCGTAATTCAGCGGATTAATAGGATCATAGACTTTTCATTCGTGACCAACCTAATGTTTATTCAGATATTATACATCTAATATAATGCTATATAATGTTCTCCCTTTCCAATTTAAGGCGAGAGGGTTTGAATTTAAGGAGGAGGTTCGTCTGCAATTTATATCCGGTAGAGCGCCAACGTTGAGTTACCTGCCTCATTGGTTCGAGTTGTGTATCACTAACAGGAGATAGGGAAGACCAAATTTAGACCAAATTGCAATGATATTGGAGTGGAAAGGAGAAAATTGCAGCACAGTGTTTAAATCTTACCATCAAATTATTCTAGATTTGGCAAGAGAAATCGCTTCCAGAGTGTCTATCTAAGCACATCCGGAAATCAATAGTGATTCAATACCCCACAAATAAAAGTAGTAGGAAGGTAATTGCTAAGACCTTGGAGAAGAGCTTGAAAAAAAAAAAACTTGTCAGGTCCTCATTGTTTTATTTGCTTTATATAGAGCTGTGTATGAATAGAAGAAACATGTTTCACATGCTTTTATCGAGCAATCCATTATTCATTACATTTATGATGGCGAGAGTAACAAAAAAAAAAAGAAAAGAAAACATCCGTACAACTCGGATGAAACATATATTTCAAAAATAATTCTTGACCGAAAATACCAGTCGAAAAGTTGTTGTGGCAACTTTTAACACTTTTGCCGATATAATGCACATTGGGAATTACGCATGCGCACACACACACACACACACACACACACACACACACACGGGACTCTTCACTGATATTCTGTATTACAGATTTCTCTGACAAGTCTCTGGTCAATATCAGGTTTTACATGGTGCACCGTAAAGAATTCACGATTAATTTTTAGTCTTAATTTTTAGTAAAGAGCATATCAACACACGATGTCTTCGGGATTTCATAAAATATGGTCATGTAACACATTAAGGTACGTTACATTCAATATGTCTGCTTTTATCCTTCACAATCACCCGAAGACGACCGAGCCCGGAGTCACACGAACGCTGGATGTCATCTTTACTTAGACGATCCCATGATGCGACAAAGGCTTTCTTCAGAGCTGTTATATTTTTGTAGTGAGAAGACAAATGTCAAAGATGCCACGCAGTGAGAGCGAACATGGATTCTTGTGGTAGCGAAATAACCGTCTTAACTACACAGCCTCAGTTGCGTTCGTAATTTTTTTTTTAAATATGCATGTTTAAGCACAATTCTACATCACGACGAAACGGAATGCTAGGTGCTAGTAAGGAACCGTTTATGCGGCCGTTCAGTCTATTACAAATAATAACCAATTCTTTCTCAATTCCTAGCCTTCCATAATACATGCATTTCTATTGTATATATA
>NC_068993.1:48300677-48303266 GCF_001194135.2 Octopus bimaculoides
TATATATATATATATATATGTATATATATAATATAATATGATATAATATAATATAATGTAATGTAATATAAATTAATGTAATATTGTATTATATTGTATTATATCATATATATTATATTATTCTATATCATATTATATTATATATTATATTGTATGTAATATACACCGAAGTTAAATGCGAGCTACTATAAGTTCCATACCTCTTAGAAGTATCAACATTATGTGAAGTGTAGTAGAAAGCAACATACGAAAAAAGATATAAATCATCATAGGTAGATTACATTTCATAATAAGGCTCTTGGATCTGAACTGATCTGTTGCAAAACATCAAAATATACAAAAGAAATAAACTCAATGTGTTCGCTTGATCTGCTGAAAATAGTAGAAAAAATTTCCCTGAAATCTTAAAATATGAAGACCTGTGTGTTTAAGAAGCTCGCTCTGCTACGATGTGGTTTAGGATTCAGTCCCACTTCAACCCCAAGGTCGACCATTGGCTTGCGAACGAAGTTTGTAGACAGAATGTGCGTGAAAGTATGTCACTGATATAAATGTGTGTGTTTATGTGTGTGGCGGGGGGGTATGCATATACAGAGTTGGCCAAAAGTCACCCGAGAGTAAATCAAAATTTCACAAATAATTAATATTCAATTCTATTTATTCATTCCAATTATAAATGTTTAATAATTGAATGCTGTGAGTTAAAATGACCGTTTTGTTTCGTAACATTTGCCTATTTATTAGCGACATCTCATATAAAATAATTTTTCGTTTTAATCATGGAATGAAATTGTTTTGATTTACTGCCAGGTGACCTTGGGCCAACCCCGTGTATATATATATATATATATATATATATATATATATATCAGTAGAATTTAGGCTAGCTGAAATATGTGACAGACACATTTCAACTGCTAAAAGGCAAATACACTGCAGTTACCGTGGAGGAAAAAGTCTGTCTTATGATAAATCCAAAAAATAGAATAAGAACGTAACAGACGACAATAAACATATACGGACAGATAGACAATACAAAACACAGATCATTCATGGCCTTCTATTTATCAGTCAAGTTTCCAAATTATCTTTACAGTTTCGACCAGTTGCACTAGAGACTGTACAAAGTTGACTGGCCCCAAAAATCTAAGTTAAGAGCATTAAATTTTTGGAAGAAAGCAAGCGATTGTGTACAACACAGACAAAAGAAAACCCCAGAAAATGGAGGAAATATTACACGATTACATATACAAACAACAAGAGCATAACAACAGGTGTCTTTCGACTAATAAGGACGAATCAAGTTGATCTGACGTGTGGAGTAAAAGCCTTGAGGCACAAATATAGATGAAAGTCAGGATACAGGAAAATTAGAGGTGGTGAACGGACGGTGGTCGGGCCAAGAAAGAAAAATTATGCTTGGCTGAACACCGGTCACGTGGAAGGGAAAGAGAGAGGTAAGGGGCACAGGAGTTGAAGATTTAAGCGAGGAGCTAGTGAGAGGGAGAGAGAGGAAGGGATAGAAGGAAAGGTACAAGGGAGATAAAGAAGGGAAGTAGAGAGATCAAAGAAAGAGAATGCCAACGTAACGTAACAGGTCGGAGAAAAGAAAGGTCAGAATAAGTACTAGACATAAAGCATAAATGCTAGGATCGATTCCTTCGACTGAAACACTTCAAAGTGATGCCCCATCGTGACAACAGTGATAGGACTGAAGCAAATAATTAAAAACATCTTTAAATATAAACGCGACAGTCATGGCTTGAATGCCTTTCGTGATAGAATGTACTCGACCAGGATTGGCTTGGGGTTAAACACCAACAACCGCAATAATGTAGATAAGATAACGTGTTAGACATCATTCCTACTTTAACAAAATTTATTTTTCATAACGATGGACAGCCCTCCTGCCGACGAAAGTGCCCATTATTATTGCACTCACCGTACATCCCAGATCTTTTTCAGATATATTAAAGACATCCCAGACCCCTTTTCCGATATATTGGAAACGTTTCAAATATTGGTTGGTTGCATTAAAATTCAACAAACGCTGATGGAAATAAACTTCGCTTTGAAAAGGATCCTGTTTGAGAGACATTGCTGCTTTTGTAAGCTAGCTGAATCACCGGCTTAAATATTTTATTAGAATTTCTTCTTCGTGGTTGACTAATAGAATTCCGGCATAGATCTTTGTAAAATGTGAATTGGATATATCTTTGTATCTCAAGGAGAGTTCGCTGATATTTAAATACTGCTCCACATAAATTATGAATATGCAAAATCATGAACGTTATTATTATAGAGGGTCACGTTGTCTTTGATATATATATATATGTGTAAATAGAAAGAACGAAAGGTAGATAGAGAACCTGATATATAGTTAAATATACACACAAATATATATGTATGTATCTGTGTGAGTGCATCTTTTATCTTTTGCCTGTTTCAGTCATTGGACTAAAGGCATGCTGACTCACCGGCACACACACACACATATATATATGTATATTAACATATGTGCATATGTGTATATATATATATATATATATATATGTGTGTGTGTGTGTGTGTGTGTGTGTGTGTGTGTGT
>NC_068993.1:48307844-48310014 GCF_001194135.2 Octopus bimaculoides
ATATATATATATATATATATATATATATATATATATATATCATTTAATATGCATATGTCTGTGTGTAAGGATTGTTTATTTGTGTAGACGTGTGTGTTAGTTGTTAAGTTGTTGCAATGATACTTGTGGTTGTGGTTTCGAACACTGGAGCGCGAACTAAAAATTTCATTCTTGAGCAAATCTCTTCACTTAGCGTTGCCCACGCCTTTGCGATATATATATCTTTAACTTCTCTGAATTCATATTTTCATCCCTCACTAACCCACATCTTTCTGCTGTTTCCTAATATAAACGCCCCACATCTGTTCCTCAATGTACCTTCTTCTATGCATTTGCGATGTTTAAAGACTTCAAGTCTCTTTTATTTTTCTTCCCTTCATTGATTCCTGCACTAAACTTTTTTAGTGACACCCCGATGAAAATAGTTGTGTGTACGATATTTCCAATATTAATTTTTTGATTTCAGAATATTCTTTACTGAAGAGTTATTTCATCTCCTTACATTTAGTTTCGACATCTTTTTTCTATTGTTCCAAGATACTCTATTATTCTATTATTCCAAAAATATATATTCTTCATCAACATCTATTTCATATTTCCACTACCACCAACAACGACAAGACCAGTAACTTCCACAGCACCAACTACAACAACAACTACTACTACTACTACTACTACTACTACTACTACTACTACTACTACTACAACCACTACTACTACTGCTGCTACTGCTAGTACCACCACAACTACTTCTACTACTACTACTACTACTACTACTTGTACTACTACTACTACTACTGCTACTACTACTACTACTACTACTACTACTACTACTACTACTACTACTACTACTAATGTTAAAAGCTAACACAATTGAGATCAATACAAAAATGTGAATTTTTCTATATTTTCTATACTGAATATTACTCTTCAACGAAAACAAAGAACTTTTGTACGTAAAGTCAGCAGGCCAGATGAACGGATTTAGCTTAGGGACTATAGTTTGATGACACTTGGTGTAAAGGATTAAATAACAGCAGTAGTTATTTCATCGACCACGGATAAAAGAATTTCAAAACGAATTTGAACTCAAAATCTAAAAACGTCCTTCTCTCTTACTCTCGCGCTCTCTAAACTTCTCTCTCTTTTTCCTTTCGCCCTCTCTCTCTCATACACACACACAGGGAGGGAGGGAGAGAGAGAGAGAGAGCAGAGAGCAGAGAGTGCAGAGAAGGATGGAAATCAATAAATGGATATTCAGATACAAGGATAGAGGGACTGAAATAACAGACACAGATAGATAGATAGATAGATAGATAGATAGATACATTTCTTTTATTAGCCACACAGGGCTCAGATTGATAGATAGATGATTAGATGTCCCTTTATACATAGATGCATGCAGTTATTCCGAAGCATTATTTTTTAAGGTAATGGTAGAAGTAAGCAAATAGCTAAACCATGCAACGAAAATCGCATATCATCCAAAAAGCAAAAAAAAAAAAACAAAACAAAGAAGTATTGATAAAACTTTAAAAATAATTCCATATTATTTCGTCACAACAATTCTAATAACGTCTTACTCCTTTACATGAAAAAATAACAAATAACTACTTCCCCATATCATATCGGAATAAATCTGCATAAAACTCAGCCTTTCCAAGAATTCCTATTGAAAACATTTTATCTGAACATCAAAAAACTCGGAATACTTTGGATATTAATATTCCATTCTTGTTTACGTCGGAGTTAAACGTTTCGTTACTCCGATGTTAACAAAAATGGAATTTTTGTTTACGATACATGAATATAATGCTTCAATATGTTCACTACGCGATTTTCTTTTAGCTTACATTACTGTTATTACAAAATTTCAGGCAATTCTGACTATAATAGAAACGTTGATTATTATTATTATTATTATTATTATTATTATTATTATTATTATTATTATTATTATTATTATTATTCAGTAGTTTTATTTTTATAACGTGCTTTCACTTCACTACCGAGCGCAGCTCTGTGCGCCTTGGGTATGTGCTGTGGTTTGCTGTGGTGCTCTTATGTTTACTGTATTGAAAGTGTTTTGCGTAGAATGTGTGCAGTACCCAGTAGTGCAATTTTCTGTATGTTATATATATTTGTAAGTCCTGGTGTTTTTGTTATGTAT
>NC_068993.1:48312160-48315614 GCF_001194135.2 Octopus bimaculoides
TATATATATATATATATATGTATGTTCTTGGGGTTAGCTAATGTTCGGTTCTGCATCTTTTAAAACCGTTTCTTCGTCTCCTTAATGCTCTTTTCAATACCAGTATTTTTGTTTTACAGGTTTTCTAGATCTTTCAGATTATGTTAAATCATTTCTAAGACGCATATGATGATGATGATGGTGGTGGTGATGATGATGATGATGATGATGGTGGTGGTGATGATGATGATGATGATGATGATGATCATCATCATCATCATCATCATCACCACCACCATCATCATCATCATCATCATCATTATCATCATCATTATCATCATCATTATCATCATCATTATCATCATCATCATTATTATTCTTCTTCTTCTTCTTCTTCTTCTTCTTCTTCTTCTTATTATTATTATTATTATTATTATTATTATTATTATTATTCCTTGCGATAACAATGGTTTGAAGCTGTATCTAGAATCTAGGCGTTTCCGTTGGACAAACATCAGCATGGAGAGACGAGCCTTGGATACATGTGCAACCGCCAGTCTTCCTGAAAATATTTTGCCCAGGCCTGCACATAGGCGTATGTACACATGGTCAACCCTTGCGGACAGATGTCCTAATACAGATTTGAGAGATAGTTACATGGTATATATACAGCTTCAGTTGTTTTACTTTATTGGAAGTTTCTAGTTTAGACTATATCATTAATTAACAATGTAGTGTATTTTTCAACAGCCCTCATTCTGTGTTGCCTTTCTTGTTTGGTTGGTTATTCGGTTTTATTCTTCACCAGCTTTTATTACGTAAATACGTGATCAAGTGTAAGCCACATGTACCTACTGTATCTGTTTCTTTCTAATATAATGTTTCCATGGCTACGTTCCCTGATATGTCGTTCTATTTAAAAAAAAAATAAAGAACACACTTAGCTGTTCTATTTAACAAGTTGTACAACCGCATGCAGATTCATTCTTGGTTCATTTTCAACCTTGGTAAGATTTTTCTTTAATATCTTCACAAATCTACTGTATTACGGCTGTAATATGGATATAATCGTTCTTGTCAATAATGTGGAAGTACATTTTTGTTCTTACACACTTCGTTGTTGTTCATTGTCCCCTTAGTCCTGACGAGGCAGAGCAAATCTACGATCAAAGACTTTCTGGGTAAGACCACCCTCTCTTTCAACACAATATGCAATGTGTATTTTCTCGTTTTTCTAAACAGAAGGATTGTTTAGAGACAAAGACTCAGTTGCTATTTGTGGCAGGGCGATGATACCGGAAGCCTCTCTCCTTAGGTTTTGCTGTTTACCTCCAGATTAACCATTATTTAGCAGACATTTCACCAAACGAGTGCCATCGATAAAAATCCGATCTTTTCTAAAACAAGGCCTACCTTGTCAAATGTACATTTCTCTCTAAATGCAAAAAAATAATAATAATTGATTTCCTATTATTTCTAGCATAATGAGCGGTCGCGTAGACAACCTTACCTTAAATGCTCTCTATAATGTTAACGACTTTGAAGGTTACTAGGTAACAAGCTAAATACAACAGAAAACACATTCCATATAGAAAATACTGTCTTCTATGTAGAGCAAAACAATATCATTGTTGGAAGTTAATTAGTTGCTCAACAGAAGCTTGGCCAGTGTTGATTTAATTATGATTTGGGTAGATTATAAATATTAATCATTGACTGATTAAATGGGCAAAATATCTATATTGTACATGTACAAAAGAACAATAAAAAGTAAATACTTTGTTCTGAAAATTGTCTTTAAAATATTAATAGAAACTCTCCAGGTGTGTGTGTGTATACATAAATACATACATACACATATGCATATAATATATGTATATATACATATATATATATTCGTTTTTATTCTTGTATATATATACATATATATGTATGTATGTATGTATGTATATATATATATATATATATATATATATATATATATATATATATATATATATATACATATACATAAACACACACATATATATATACACATATATGTAAAAGTACATCTTTGTATTTTTGTAATGTACATGAACATGTATATGGATGCACAGCTAAGCATATATATTTTGTGTGAATGTGAGTGTATGTATTTATGAATATGTATGTATATATGTATGTATGTGTATAATGATTCGAGAAATGCATTTTCAAAGGCATAATTTGGTCACACATAATGCTATATGTTCATGCAGATATGCATATTTACTATACGTGTATAAGTGCGTTTGAATCTTTGCATATATATATATATATATATATTTCCACATATATATAAATATATTCCCACATACATACATATACATATGTATATCTATACACATTTAAATATATATATGTATGTATATATATATATATATATATATATATATATATGTATGTATATATATATATATATATATATATATATATATATATATATATATGTTTGTGTAGACATAAGCGTGTATGCGTGCATGTATGTATATGTTTATACAGGTAAATATGCATACATATGTTTCATATGTGACGAATCACTACGTAGAGACATATATATTTCTCACATTATTATGAGTAATCATAATATCATTATTATATTTTGTTACCCAATTTTTAATTACATATATTTCCAATTTTGTCTCACTATATATATTTCTGTATGCTCTATATATTGCGTCTCCCTACTTATAATTATAAGTTGTGGCTGTGTAGTAGGAAGCTTGCCTCACAAACACACGGCTACAGGTTCAGCCCCACTGAGGGGAACGCTAGGCATGTGTCTTTTACTATAGCTCCTGGTCAACCAACGCCTGGTTAGTTCATTTGGCAGACGGAAACTAAAGGAAGCCTGTCAGTTATATATATATATTCCCGCCTCAGGAATTGAGACCTCGATTTTACGGTCTTAAATCCAGCACACTAGCTCCGACGCTACGCATATTCCTCGAAGTTTTAAATAGTAAAACATGATTTACCAAGGCTCCCATAATCGATATGAGATGACACTGAGAATTTTTAATCTGGATCAACGACAACCGGCTAGACATTGTAATCAGACGTTTTTCAGCTAAGATCTGGCATTAATGGTTTTATTTTTTAACTGAATTCATAGGTTCTTCGCTTATTTAAAACTGCAAGATGTGGTTCCAAGGCAATTTGGCTGCTATATGTTGCAGATAGCGTGACGATGTATTGTTTCACTTATTAGATCGTTGCTATAAGCTGTACTAAACTCAATGCCTTTTCTACTGGGCAAGCAGTTCTGATATATTAATGGTGTACAAACATTATCAAAGATAATATTGTCAACGGTATGCGTTACTTCGTAGTAGCGTCTATAAAAACAACGCCAAGAATGGCAACAGGATTCTCTCTCTCTCACTCTCTCTCTCTCTCTCTCTCTCTCACTCTCTCTCACTATATATATATATATATATATATATATATATAT
>NC_068993.1:48315818-48318385 GCF_001194135.2 Octopus bimaculoides
TATATGTATGTATGTATGTATCTATGTTATGTGTGTATGTAAGTATGTGTGTGCGCGTGCGTATGTCTCTACATGAACATATATTGTCTATTATTTACCGAAGTTTGATAACCCCCATTCCCCTAACTTACTTTTGCAAATTCTGCCCATTAAAAATTCAAGTTATATTCTTATGCATTGAGTCATACTTATTCTATTGGTTCAACCAAACCCCACCTCTCTCTCTCTCTCTCTCTCTCTTTCTCTCTCCATATATATATGTATATATATATATATACATGAGTGTGTGTGTGTGTATGCAGTAATGCATCCTTGTCTTTGCCCGTATGTATCTCCAATTAATTAAAACAATTTCCTATTCATTTTAAATATATCCTTTGTGAAGACCTCCCATTTTTAATAATTTTTCTCTCTCTGGGGATACTAAAGACATTTCCCTAGAAAGCTCAAAGCAATCACATAGCGCTTCATATGAAATATTCTCTTCAATTTACAGACTGTTCTAAATATTAAATAAATAATTTCAATTCCGTTTAATTTGTCATCTTTGTATAAATGATATTTAATTATCTTCGTTTTTCAACTTGTGTTTCATTATTTTTACGAACGAATCGTCGATGGATGAAACTTATCTCCAAATGGCTATTCACAGATCAACTAGTACAGAAAAAAATAGTTAAAATCTTAATAGAATTTTATATAGTTACAAAAGATTTAAATATTATTGAACATTTTAATATTTTTTGGTGATGCTATGATCATTAATAAAGTATTTTGGAAAGATTTTGATATTTATTGGTGTAATGAATTGTGTATCGTTGTTATTAGCTTTAAATTCTATGGAATAATTGTAAGAATTAATGTTTTTAGTATACGTATATTTTATACACGCATACGCATGCAAGCGCATACTGTTACTCAGTCACGCGCGCATGGGCTCACACATGTTTAAAAAGTTTTTGAGAATAATTTCTTGATAATGTCTCTATTTTTGAAAAATGATTTTCTTTAATTATAAGACATTAATTGTATAAAAATATTTTTAAAAATAACAAGTAACCGATTAGATAGACGCCATGGAACGAAAAAGATTTTTGCAAGTATATTTGTGAGTGTGTGTGTGTGTGTGTGTATGTGTGTGTGTGTGTGTGCATGTGGCTGTGAGTATATGTCTCTAAATGCGTGTATATGTAGTTATTTTTATACATGCATTTATATATATATATATGTGTGTATACGTATATATGCATATACACACATGTATGTGTGTGTGTGTGTAATTATTAAAGTATGACTGAATGGAATTTTATAGTAATATCCAATAATTTTAGGTTGTAGTTAGAACGAACAAACCTATAATGGAAATAATTTTCGTTCCCGTAAAAAAGGCGCTGAATTTGCATCGAATTCTCAACAATTATGAAAAGGACATTTTGGATAATGTTACCCAGTATTGTAGCCATTAGTCTAATATAACATGGAATTTTGTTGAAATAACTCGTATATACTCTTGTAGTACGCGTAATTGACGGTTCTACACGGGTGAGACCTTCATAAAGAGAAACAGACTGCAGTATATCTCAATATGAGGCGGCGAGCTGGCAGAAACGTTAGAACGTCGGGCGAAATGCTTGGCGGTATTTCGTCTATTACGTTCTAAGTTTAAATTCCGCCGAGGTCGACTTTGCCTTTTATCTTTTCGGAGTCGATAAATTAAGTACCAGTTGTGTACTGAGGTCGATCTAATCAACTGGCTCCCTCCCCAGAAATTCCAGGCCTTGTGCCTAGAGCAGAAAAGAATATATTTCAATACAAAACTCGAAATGATTTCTTTCTTCTGTCAAAATCTGATTACATGTAGGTTTACCACCGGGCAAGTTCACCGCCATCAATTCACCGCGAAGAAGGTTCACGGTAAAGAAAGTTTACCGAGAAAATATATCCTGTAGAATCTCACCATTAATAGTTAACGGAGAGGTGTGAGAGAGAGGTGAGAGAGAGAGGTGAGAGAGAGGTGAGAGAGAAAGAGAGAGGTGAGAGAGAGAGGTGAGAGAGAGAGGTGAGAGAGAGGTGAGAGAGAGGACGAAGAAAGAATGTATCTGTAGCAAGTTCCATATCAGACAGACGGAATCGAACTCAAATATGTGATTAGAAGACTGAAAGAGAAAACAGAAATACATGAAGGGAAAAATAGAATTGGTCAGAGAACAGGAACGGGAGAGGGGACAGACAATTGCAAAAAAATAAACTAAATCAGAAAGAGAATTGATGACGAAGAAACGAGATGGAAACGAAAAGAGTCAAAGAGAGTAAATGAGAGATAAAATGAGCGGAGAAGGTGGTCGCTCGAAGATGTATAAGCGAGTAAATGTGATCAAAATATCTTCTGCATGGCGTTACGATTGAAATGGAAGAAAAAGCATAGACAACAGGTAAAACAAACAAGCGGAAATGTTTAGTCCACATTTGTGCGCATGCATACGTACTCACACACACACACAGACACACACGTACACACACACACACACACACACACACACACACACACACACACACACACACACACA
>NC_068993.1:48319433-48321052 GCF_001194135.2 Octopus bimaculoides
AGAGAGAGAGAGAGAGAGAGAGAGAGAGAGAGAGAGAGAGAGAGAGAGAGAGAACGAAAGTAAGAGACATAAATATACATACAATTTTGCACACACACGCACACAAACAGTTACATATATGCGCGCATATACACTGTTACGAAGTTTACATTATATATATATATATATATGCACGCATATGCGCTATTACGAAGTTTACATTGTTTGTTAGTAGGACGTATTGGCGTGATTAACATTATCAGGAAGCTATGATAGTGAAAGCGAGAATCTATAATATGTCATGTTTTGCTCCATTTCATTCTAATTACACGCTTACATAAACAGCTGATAGTTTGTCTGGACAAATTAAGAACTGAGAAAATTGTTTCATTATTGTATTATTAGTCTACGTCAGTAAAAGTATCGCACGCATTAGAGGTAAGCTCCTGGCTACCATTGTCCACCATCTCGTTTTGACTTTTACAGTCTCGTTTTTCAAACACATTCATTTCAACTTACATCATTTTAATGTCCATGAGTCTTATTTGTTGACCGATTCTGTTTTGGTTCGCTAAAGATGTCGCTTACGTCCATGAGGTTATATTCCGAGTAAATTTATTTACTTAACACTACTTGTTTATAACAACGTGTGTACTTAACACATGAACGTTACCCAATCTCGTTCACCTTTGTTTATAAATCTGTGTCCTTGTGATTAAATAAAGCACGTTATTGTTGCTATATAAGGTGTCAAGCTAGCTGAATCGTTAGCACACCGGAAAAATACGCCTGGCGGCATTTCGTTCTTCTTTGTGGTGTGGGTAGAAAAGATTATTACAATATTTTAAGGCGACGAGCTGACAGAATCGCCAGTAAATTAGATAGAAAGCTTAGCAGCATTTCCTCCGGCTTTCTACCTTCTGAGTTGAAATTTCGCCGAGGTCACTATTGCCTTTTATCCTTCCGCCTGCGAATAATCAAGTACTGGTCATGTAATAGGCTCCATGTAATTGATTTCTCATCCCTTGAAAATTGCTGTCCCTGTGCCAAAATTAGATACAAGTGCTAATAAATTGCTCTCAGATGTCCATAGCAGTGAAAATCGTAAAAAAAAATTCACTTTCTGATGATATCACGATCTGGTTTCAGATCGTTGGTGAATACAACTTATTTCAGGACGAGACGAATTCCTATTTGCATACCTTCTCTAAAATATTCTAGAACTCTATTCCCTACATAATTCTTTTCTGAAATATTCAATAAATTAAATCGTTCTCTTTATATACATACTTTATTAAAAAGCAGCAAAAATATCTCAAAAACTGTTACGCAGACTTTCACGTTCCGTTCGTCAGACAGTTTTGTATAGAATGGAACAAAAGTAAGGTTATAAGCAAACATATATATATACATATACATATGGTGGTTGTCTACTGCTTATGCAGAGTTTGACCACATCCTGTATCTACACCTTAGAACCATCATGGCATTTGATGCGACCTTTTCAACCAGACAGTATTCTGAAAAAAAACCCCACATAGATTGCACATCCGATTTGGATCACAATAGCTGCAGATAAGTTCTGATCTTTGTGGATCTTAAAATGAATATATACATATATATATATATATATATATATA
>NC_068993.1:48321642-48322786 GCF_001194135.2 Octopus bimaculoides
ATATATATATATATATATATACATACATACATAGTGAAAGTATTAATAGTTTCACTATTAAAACTGAGAGTATCTCACATAACAATATAAATGTTATTGTTTCACTTTTAACACGTAATACTGAAATAGTATAAGAGATAAGGGATTGCTCCTGGCTCGTATTAGACAAGAAGTTGAAAGTTTTTTGTTCTGCATGGACCTTAAGTAAAGCATGTTTAATAAAAATTTGAATGAAATCGGTTGGGTAGTTCTGGAGTTTTAATGAAGCACACACACATACACACACACACACACAAACACACAGAGGCAGACAGACACACATTCTGAGCTTTATATATATAGAGCAACTAAAAAGGATAATATTCTCATACGACATAGAAAATAAACCCGTCTCACAATTTCCTCTTTTGCGAACCACTGATAATGATAAGTCATGTTTCCATATATTATTAATGAAAATGAGTCTGATGCAGGCAGGGTCGTGTTCATAGTATTGAAATATATACGCAATTTATTCGGGATACATGATTGCCTACATAGAATAAATGGTGTATTTCTATCAACGCTCAGCCCGATTCTATTTAAAAGTGTCTTCATATATGGATACATACACGCACACACAAACACATGGACACGCACAAACACAAACACACGTATCCTTCTATGCATATATACTATATATATGCGTGCATATGTATATAAATATATCTACACACACAGGTATATATACATACCGATATATATATATATATATATATATATATATATATGTGTGTGTGTGTGTGTGTGTGTGTGTTTATGTATATATACATACATACATACGTAAATACATGCATACGTAAATACATACATATATATAATGTATATATACACATATACATATTATATAAATACATATATATATAGGCGTGTATATGTATATAAATATATATACACACATGTATATATATATACACATAAATGTAAATATATGTATGTATTCATGTATGTATTTATGTATATATATATATATATGTATACAGACACAACCATAAATACATACATACTTTATATATATATGTGTGTGTATATATATATATATATATACACATATACATATATATACATATACATATATATATATATATATATATATATATATATA
>NC_068993.1:48323014-48323617 GCF_001194135.2 Octopus bimaculoides
TGTATTTATGTATATATATATATATATGTATACAGACACAACCATAAATACATACATACTTTATATATATATGTGTGTGTATATATATATATATATATACATATATATATAAGAGTGTAGGCTATAATTGTTAGAGCATGTCTGCTTGTCTAAGTGTGTGTTGTCTAAGTCAGTGTGATTAATGTCATATTAGTATTCAGCCTGTAGAGAAAAAAGTTTTGTCATCTACGAAGATAATGTATAAAATTTCGAACAAACCACAGGTAAATGTGTTAAAAGTACGTATACCTGTCTGTTGGCCACAGTGTGTTTGTGTAATCATATGTAAGTATATGTGTGTATGTGTGTGGCGTTGTGTGTGCGTTCGTGTGTGTGTTTGTGTGTATTTGTGTGTGCATGCGTGTGTGTGTGTGTATGTGTGTGTGTGTGTGTGTGTGTGTGTGTGTGTGCTCGCGTCAGTGTGTGTAGCTATGGGTTTATTTATGTGATATCAGAAGAATGGATATGGGTGTATAATCTCCATATGTGAAATATTAGTTAAATTTTTCAATTAAATGAGAAGGAAGCCAGAGGTGATGGAAATATATCGATAGAATATTTTAA
>NC_068993.1:48323960-48328141 GCF_001194135.2 Octopus bimaculoides
TATATATATATATACATATATGTATGTATTTATGCATGTATGTATGTATGTATGTATGTTTATATGTGTGTGTAAATATATCAGTAAGTAATTCTTTGGACTTTCGATATATGTCTGGTTGTATGCCGATCAAAGCACTTTCAACGTTTAGGCTACCTGATGTCATCCACAGTTACGATATAATTGTCACTGGATCTACGTCAGGAATTCCGCCGTGTTCGTTGAGTTTATAATGAATGCTGAAGACGGTATTTGGATGCAACACAACAAGCTATGCAATATCCCATCCGTAAGTGACAGATGCAGGACGGGTCGAAGCGATCGTTGTTTGAACATCGTTGAAGGTCGAAATGATCGTCGAAATGATCTTGCGTGCTAACATTTCTTGCGTGCTAACATTTCTGCCAGTTGCTGCCTTGAAATTTTAAAGAATTAACATGAACTGATGTTCGAATTAACATGAAATTCTGATGAAAGGTTTTAATTCAGGTCACTTAAAATCACAAAGTTTGTATCGTAATTCCATTTCAGATCTTAGATGGGTTGGTATCAACAAAGTTAATATCATCTAATTGAGTGCTAAAGCAAAACTGCTTTGTTGTGAAATCGAACCATCAATCTCTAAGTTGATAGTTTAACAGTCTATCCCCATGGCTCATGGTTGCTTCATGACTTGATAACGCTGCACAAATATCAATTGAATTGCTCTGCATGATATTTTTAGTCGGCTATTTCGATTTTAATACATCATAAAAATTCAATAAATATTTAATTTATTGTCTAGACTAACAAAAGTTTAAGAATAGCTTTCGTATCGGAATAATATCTTCTAGATCATTTTATCTAGGAGATATTTTTGATGTGAGAGAAAATATTTCAGTTTGAAGGAAGAAACGAATGAACAAAATGAATTGAAAGAGAGGAAAACGTTTTTGTTTTTTTTATATTTAAAGCAAAATAAAATAAATATTCTTCCGGTTTAACAAAATCTGGAGAAATATGTAGAGATGGTTTCCTGTTAACAAGGTGGAATATCAGTGGTGCCTAGCGATATGCAATGGTTCTTGAAACATAGTTCGTTACCATTATGGACAAAATACATTTACCTCTCGCAGTGACTCATAGTTAGTATTATAATAATCATCGAAAGGCGGCGAGCTGGCAGAAACGTTAGCATGCCGGGCGAAATGCTTTGCGGCATTTTGTCTGTCCTTACGTTTTGAGTTCAAATTCCGCCAAGGTCGACTTTGCCTATCATTCTTTTGGGGGTCAATAAATTAAGTACCTGTTTCGTACTGGAATTGATCTAATCGACTGTCCCTCCCCTCCCCCAAAACTTCGGGCCTTGCGTGTTAATGTCAGGATCAGGCTGTTCCGTTGGCTGTATCTACTGTCATCCTAACAAACACACTGCCCTCTCTGTTGCTGAAGAATAGTTATTTCCCACTCCACCAGCAGAAGAGGAAAACTTATAGGGTTGATATATACGATTATATCAATTGTTGCTTTTGATTGGCTCTTACCCTATCGAACTGGATGTATAAATGGCAAAGGTGACTTCGGTCAGATTTAAAGTCAGAACATAATCGAAAGTAAATCACCAGAACCTTGAGTCGCTTTCTTTAATGCTTTACCAATCCTGACGATACTATTTCTCATGAGTTAAACCGTACGTGTTTACTTCTACCTCTTTGTTATTTTAGGAACACGTTAAACAAACTAACTTCATCAGAGAATAGAAACCGCATCGTTACCACACGGCCGATCATTTGAGTAATAACTGTTTGTTTTCTTTTCCTTACTTTTTGTTTTGTTTTTTAGTTGAATTACTACTGTTACCGTGGAATGAGATATCCACTTGGAGGCAATAGATGTATGGGGAAGTATTTGTGTAGTGCGGGCTATGTGTGATGATTTTCAACTAGGATAGATTGTGGTACACATGCATACACACACGTGCAGGCGCGCTCATATACACACACTAACATAAGCACACTCACACACACATTCACACCACACATACACACACTCAAACTACACACATACATACACACCCTCACATACACACACAAATACACAAACAGACAGAGAGCAGCCATTACATGCAAACTGTGCTCAGAATAAGTCGCCGGATTCAATAGCATGCGTAACCAAAAGAGACGGGAGATTTCAGAACGAAGCTGTGAACTTTGTAAAGAAGAACCAGTTATCATTCTTGTAAGCTGCATAAAAAAATGACTGTAGAAATATTCTTGGGGGTGAGAAGTTAAAAAAACGAGAAACATCGTCAAAACATTTAGAATAAGGAATTCAAAGACTGAAGTCAGAATATCACAAGTTTAAGGGATTAAACTTTTAACTCTTAAAATATATTTTGATGTATAAAAGATGATAAACTCGCACGAACGTTTGTGATGTGTTAAACTGTCTCTGCTATGTGTTGAAATTTCGCCAACATCTGTTTTACTTTCCATTTTTCCGATGTCAGCACTATGTCAGCTGTTACTGTTACTATGTCCTATATATTTACAAGAATGTGAATGTGTGTGTATGTGTGTGTGTGTGTGTGTGTGTGTGTGTAAATATTAACAATAGTTATAAGTTTAAAGTTTGTAAAGGTTCACATTGTATTGGCTAAAGAAAATAGACAAATATTGGAACATATAAGCCCTCGACGGAAAAAATTGCTATTAGTAGGTGTGGCAATTGAACCCGCATCTTTTATATTCGCGATAAGTGTGGTAACAGATTACACCAACCTATCCACTCACGTGTTCCTGTTAGATTAAAGGGACTATAATTTCTTAGAGCTGTGTAAAAAAAAAAACAGCAAAGAAACATGCGCATATTTGGTCGATAAAAGAAGTACAAGCTGGGGGTAATTTCGGGGTCGATAAAATAAGTACCAGCTGATCATTCAGTCGATATAACGACTTACTCCCACTCCCGAAATTGCTGGTTTTGTATTCAAATTTGAAACCGCTATTGCTGTGATATTGTTGTTGGCACTCCGTCGGTTACGATGACGAGGGTTCCAGTTGATCCGATCCTCGGAACAGCCTGCTCCTGAAATTAACGTGCAAGTGGCTGAGCACTCCATAGACACGCGTAACCTTAACGTAGTTCCTGGGGGAGATTCAGCGTAACAGTGTGACAAGGCTGGCCCTTTGAAATACAACAGAAACAGGAAGATAGAGGAAAGAAAGTTGTGGTGAAAGAGTACAGCAGGGTTCGCCACCCCACCTCACCCCTTCCGGTGCCTCGTGAAGCTTTAGGTATTTTCGCTTAATAAACATTCACAACGCCCGGTCTGGGAATCGAAACCGCGATCCTAAGACCGCGAGTCCGCTGCCCTAACCACTGGGCCATTGCGCCCCCACTGCTGTTATATATGCCTTAGGGAAACACCAATGCATCATCATTTTTTGTACTTCGTTATAATTTTTGATTTGCTTTTCAAATCAAGGTCTTCTTTGATGAACGTAGTTCTTCATTGAGGTATGGCTAGTTCAGTTGAAGGTAAAGTTCTTTCTCAAAAGTTCACTACCAACATGTTGGATATTATTACCTTCGCTTTTCAGTACTACAGTTACGTATTTATTGCTGCTGCTGCTGTTGTTTACCAAGTGTTACTCAAGAGAGACTATACTACATTCAGAATATCTGCACTGATCTCACGCCGCTCCCTTCTTTATCTCTTCTTAGGTACAGCCTGTCGATCTCACATGTTTCTAGGGAAGTTTCCATACGTACGTTCGTTGATACGTACGTACGTATGCATGTGTGTGTGTATGTATGTATCTTCGGTTTGATTGATTGCTGCAAAATTACATTTCTATTCCAGTTTAAAATGTATTATTTTATTACATTTATAAATATTGTACTCGCCAGTTTGAGTGTTTGCCTGGGGTTCAGTTGAGAAATTATATATTCATTAAAATAGATTATGATACATTGTAAACACGGCTTCAATACAACTCATATCAATTCCCATTTAAATATTATTTTAAATCTAATAAAAACCAAGTGAAAAGGATGTATTCCTGTGCATATATGTCTCTCTCTCTCTCTCTCTCACTCTCTCTCTCTCTCTCTCTCTCTCTATCTATCTATCTATCTATTTATCTATCTATCTATCTATATATCTACATATATATATATATATATATATATATATATAT
>NC_068993.1:48330508-48331447 GCF_001194135.2 Octopus bimaculoides
GAGAGAGAGAGAGAGAGAGAGAGAGAGAGAGAGAGAGAGAGAGGTGAGAGAAAGTGAAAGGAAGAGATAATAAGAAAACTAAATAAAGATGTAATGAACTCACAAACTTTGCTAAATCTTTATATTTTTCTACTCCCACTCCTTCTGCATGTTTCAAGCTATATACCTTTGACCACACTTTCCAACTACTCTCTCCCTCTCACTCTTGCCCTCTCTCTCTCCTTATCTATCTATCTATCTATCTATCTCTTTCTCTCTATCTACCTCTCTGTCTTTCTCGCCCCATTAGCCTGTAACCCTCCCATTTTTTGTCCCTCCATCTCCTGCAGTATCTCTATCTTCTTCTGTCACTCTCTCTCTCTCTCTCTCTCTCTCTCTCTCTCTCTCTCTCTCTCTCTCTCTCTCTCTCTCTCTCTCTCTCTCCCAATATCTTAAAGTCTTTCGTCATTCTAGTTCCCTCCCTTTACGTAACGCAGTTTACAAGTAGTTAGGAACGTAGCTTTGTATATAGATAGATATATATATACACGTTATGCATGAATATGTAATACCTATTATGAGTGTATATGTGCCTATATACATATCTATATACATATATATGCGTTTATACGCCTGTACATACATGCAAATATACTTACATGCATGTTTACATGTACGTACATATGTAGATATATAAATACGCAAGCATATAATGAGCTATTCGTTGATTCAATCCGAGAGGTCTAACACTCAAAAATGGACTCAATTTAAATCCGATTAGAGTGAATAAAATATATGTGAAAGAATAGCTGACACAAGGTGCAGAAACGGTTCAATGTCATTGAATGTATGTAAACGAGGGTATACACTTACATAGATACATATCGACTTACATACATAAATACATACATACATACTGTACACTTCGATTAATATATTATATATATATACATTCATATA
>NC_068993.1:48333321-48335828 GCF_001194135.2 Octopus bimaculoides
ATATATATAGATATATATATACACACACACACACATATATATATATATATATATATACACACACACACACACATATATATATATATATATATATATATATATATATACACATACACACATATATATACATATCGTAGTTACCTACCTGGAACATTACATTTGTCTTTGAGGGCATCGGAATCGAAGAGTTCATAACGAAGATATTACAAAAGAAAGCAATATTTCGGATAAGGCAAGAAAACCAACATGTAGTAGTAGTAGTAGTAGTAGTAGTAGTAGTAGTAGTTTCGCGAAATCGAAAATGCAAAACATTTTGCAATCATTAGCTATGGAATTTGCTGTGACGGACCAGGCGGGTATCTGCTTCATCAATACATGAATACACATTTTCACACACGCGCGCGCACACACACACACCCTCTCATACACACATACACACCATTACTAACGCACACACATACATATACACCTCGGAGTTTCCCAGCAAACTCTGAATTTCCCAACAACTAAGTTTTTTTCGTGTATAGATGAATATGTACATACATGCATATATACGTATTTCCCATATGTATACATATATAACTGTAGCATAGATATATGTGTGTGTGAGTGCGTGTGCACGTATGTACAAATATGTATATATTATATACTATATATACAGCCATTTTTTAAAATTGCTTCAGTTATTTTATTGCGGCAATGTTGGAGCACCACCTTTAGTCAAACAAATCAACTCCAGTGCATATTCTTTGTAACCCTCGTACTTATTCAATCAGTCAATTTTGCCGAACCGCAAGAATACTGGGACGTAAACACGCCAATATCGGTTGTAAAGCGATGGTGGGGGACAAACACAGACACACAAATATGAACATACATATATCATATATATATATAAATATATATATATATATACACACACACACACACACACACATTTATACATATATATATATATATATATATATATATATATATATATATATATATATATATATATATATATATATATATATATACACTAGACCAATAGTTCAAGGTACCCCAAAAAACCGTATATCTCAGGAATCCGTCGTCCGATTTACGCGAAACTTCTGTGTGTATTCACATTTCAATGATACCTTACTTTTAAAGCATTTTCCCCATTATGCGCTGGTTTCGTTATTCATAAAGGTACCCGAAAAAAAACGCGTATCTCGGTAACTCGTGGTCTGATTTACGCAAAATTTGTTTTTCCCATTTGTCTCCACATGAGCATCCGATTCATGACATCTCCTGCTTTTGTCCCTTTCCCTCTGTCTCGATCTCGGGTAAATATTTCGCAAAAGGCCTGTTCGTACAGGTTTTTTTTTTCGAGTGGATTTGTTAAATGCACTCGAAATAAACCTATGAAAAAGTTATTTCACACCGAGGTTACGAACAGGTCTTTTACGAAATAATGACCGTGTTTTTTTAAGTGATTTTCACTTTCAAATATTTCTAAAATATCATCCCCGTCCACCATCACCACCACCAAATTTCTGTAATGGTATTCACTTGAAATATTTTTTTTAAAGTTTAAGGTATTGTCTGTTTAAAGAATGCTAAAATATAAATAATTAGTGTTCAAACAACTTACATTTTAGAAATCATATTCGCTTTAAAAATATTTCTAAATTATTAAAATATTGTGCTTAACAAAAGCGAAAATAGAGACATTTACTGTAAAAAACAACTCGTACTTTTTCGCTGGCAAGTTAAAATCACTAACGTATCTAACCGAAATGTTAAAGGTTAGAGTTTCTTGCCATTCGGGTTTATGTGATGTTCGGGGTATTTTCCCATTGCGCACCGTTTTGAGTATTTATACTCCCATAATCCCCAGTATCTCAACAACTACTCGTCCGGTTTACGCGTTTGTATACACATTTCAGGGGCACTTTACCTTCAAAGTATTTTCCCATTATGTGGTGATTTGGCTGTGTATCATTGCAAGCAAGCAGAATTGAAGTTCATTTTTAATAGCATATATATATATATATATATATATATCTTACACTGGCCCCTCCCCCAAAATGTTGTGCCTTGTGCCTAGAGTAGAAAAGAGTATATTTTCTATTTTATCCGCCGACGTCGACTTTGCCTTTCATTCTTTCGGGGTCGATAAATTAAGTACCAGTTGCGCACTGGAGTCGATCTAATCGACGGGCCCCCTCCCTAAAACCTTTTAGGCCTTACGCCTAGAGTAGAAAAGAATATTTTCGGCTCATCACAACAACTTCCCTTTAAGCAGAATACACCATTCAGAAAGTGTTTAATGCCGTTATTCCAGTTTCGTTAATCAGTAAAATATACTCAATATTCATCGCCGTTATGCTGGTTCGGCTGCTGTTGCTTTGTAGCCAGCGATAGAACTAGATCTGTTGCCTCTGCTACTGCTACTATAGTGGCCAATAGGCCTGGCATCGTGGACGACGGAAAAGCTATATATATATATATATATATATATATATATATATATATATATA
>NC_068993.1:48337215-48338479 GCF_001194135.2 Octopus bimaculoides
ATATATATATACAGAGAAAGAGAAAGAGAGAGAGAGAGAGAGCGAAATGAATAGATAACCAAACAGAGAAACAATGGAAGAAATGCAGTCAGGTGTAGCTGTGTAGTAAGAATTTTGCGAACAACATGGTTCGTGGGTCAATCCTACTGCGCGGCAGCTTGGCCAAGTATGTTCTATTAAAGCTCCGGGTCAACCGACGCCTTGTGAATGGGTTTGGTAGACAATCAACAAGGCATTAAAGAATGCTGTCCTAGAGATACTATGTTCAAAATAAACACAAGATGATAAAATCTGGAACACCATTTCAACATTTTATACACCTTTGGTTGATTCAAGACTTATATCATGAAGCTAGACAAAACAAAATTTAAGCCTACCCCTGAGATAGATACACATAGATACCAGTGGCGTATGGTATACTGCCACACCCAATATCACGAAATTTCAAGCAAGAGTTTCTATAAAGTTTTCCATTAAGTAAGGTTAGTATTTATAATGAATTTACCATTTTCGACGGGTGAGCAGCGCACACCTAGTACACCCGGAATATATGCCCCTGATATATACATGTTCCAGAGTGAGAATATGAGAATATAGGGTTGGTATTTATAGTCATGCTTTTACCAAAAAGCAGACAGTGGAAATTGTAAATGACATTAACTGGGATTAAGAAACCGAAACTCTAATTTGAAATATCCCATAGAACATTTCGTATATTTGATCATCTAACTAAATAAAGTCAGAAATAATTATGTAATAAATGATTTATTTAGTCTCAGAGAAACTATCAGCGAAACGCCATTATAGAAGCGAAAGCACTCAGACGTCAGACACAGTGGATCTGGGGAAAACTAAATTATTATTTCTTAAAGCCACTACAAAAGCATTTGAAAGAATATGGGTTACGTTTTCTTGAGACTGACTTCAAAGGTGATTGATGTCTGGCTAGAAAGTTCAAAGACAACAATAATCACAGCATTATCATCTGAGAACTACAAACGGTAGACGAATATATTTAATAAAGGATAATTTCTGAAAAAAAAAAATAGAAAAAGAAAAAAGATTAATATCTCGAGACAGAAAGACGGATCGATTTTTAAATACAGCGTTTTCGTTAAAGAAATAATATTTTCCTATGACACACACGCATGCGTACGCACTCACCCTCATACATACACACCATATACATACATACATACATACATACATACATACATACATACATACATACATATATATATATATAAATATATGTATATATATA
>NC_068993.1:48338548-48340189 GCF_001194135.2 Octopus bimaculoides
TATATATATGTATATTTAAAGCCGCAGGCATGGCTATGTGGTAAGAAACTTGATTCCCAGCAACATGGTTCTGGGTTCAGTCCCACTGCATAGCACCTTGGGCAATTGTATTCTATAGCCACAGACCGAAGAAAGTCTTGTGAGAGAATTTGGTTGATAAAAACTGAAAGAATCACGTCGTATATGTATATTTCTCTCTCTCTCTCTCTCTCTCTCTCTTTCTCTCTCTCTCTCTTTCTATATATATATATATATATATATATAATATATATACTTATAGGTGTGTGTGTGCGTGTGTCTGTGTTTGTATTTAATCTCCGCTCCATCGCTTAACGACCGGTATTGGTGTGTGTGCTTACATAACTGGACGGTTAGGCAAAGAAAGACCGATAGAATAAGTACAAGGCGATTTGTTCCATTAAAATAGATGTATATATGTATGTATATGCATATATATTATATGGAGGCATGTATATATAACAAGCAAATTAGTTAGTTAAAAAAACTCTATAAGAATCGAAGGCAGTAACTATAGTGACAATTAAATATGGCTGTTTCGTAGGGACCGACGTTATTGCTATTTTTAGCAATCGGCTGCAGAAGGACGCCTCGTCCTTCTGGGGTTAAAAATTTTCATTTTCGTCCGAATCTTTTCCAACTTGGCAGAATATAAACATTTTTAACTAATCATAGCTTTTTTTATTCCTCTCTTCAGAACTTCATATCTCTTTTTTCTCTGCGATTCTGCTGTCTTTAGGGCATGCGATGCATATGATCAGGCACATTTTTCCTCCCATGTCTGCCGGCACAATATCGGATATCCAGTCTTCGATTCCGTGAATACATTAGATCCATGATGTCCATAAATATCTTTGCTCTGTCGTTTTCGACCACAACTTTTGGCTCAGGTTCATCCCATTTCTCGCCTTTTCCAATCCATATTTGTTACATAGATCCTAGTGAAAGTTATACTTGTATACCCTCTGAACAAATTGGCTGCATTCGCTAAAGATATGTCATATGTCTCACCAGATTCACAACACATTTTGTGTTTGTCAGATTCTGAGAAATGGTCAATTTTATGCTTCATGTAATTTATTCTCAAGGCTTGCTCCATTGCTGTGCATATCAAGGTCTCATTTTCAAGTTTCTGGTCGTATTTTTCTAACCACACCCGTATTTATCTGGATTGGGAAAGCGAGAAAACGGTGTGAGAGTGAGCCAAAAGGTGTGATGTACAGCGGCAGAACAAAGAAAATTTGGGATTTTATGCTCTAATATGATCAAGAAATCGATACGATATGATGAACCAATACCGTGTCAGTGAACTTGTTTGATGGTAACTGTGTCGAAGCCCGTTTATTTCTGTTTACACGCTGAGTCTTTGATCAAGACTTTATTCCACGTTGTTTCAGGTCACTCTTCTGACAAAAACGAGCTGTACGTGTTATTCAAATTGACAGCCTTACCAATCGAGAAATTAACGCTTACCCGATGAAATTGAACTTTCATCCTCGTAACCGACGGAGAGCCAGTTAGTTTTATACATACATACATACATACATATATACATACATGCATATATGCGTACATACGTATGCATGTATGAATTTATGTATTTATGTATATATATATATATAT
>NC_068993.1:48340660-48341484 GCF_001194135.2 Octopus bimaculoides
TATATATATATGCATGTATATATGTATATATACATATCTGCATACGTGCTTCCAGATACACACACACACACACACATACACACATACGTTTATCTTTCACGTTGTGCGTGATATTTGAAAGAATATATTTATTTTATTTTTTAAAAGCACGAATCGAACTGTACTTATTCTTTTGTCATCAAACAATGAATTTGAGGTTATCATCAATGTCAAGATTTCTGCAACCTTTTTACTATTATTGTTCTTCATTTTTCATTGTTGTAAGGGGTTATTTTGTTTGCAGTAACGAAAGGTTCATTACGTAGGTGGATATATAAATTGCCTAGCAACATCCGTTTGCAAATTCGTCATAAATTTTTATACATCTTTATTAATATATACATTCAAGTATACAAACAAACAAACACACGTAAAGATTTGATGCTATATGTTAATGTTTGCATCGATATATACAAGCAAGTGTATAATTATCTGTATACCTCTGTGTTTTTATATATGCATACATGCATACATATATATATGTATATATGTATGTATATATATATATATATTTATATATATGTATATATATATATATATATATATATATATATATATATATATATATATATATATATATATATATATATATATATATTTATATACATGTATCTATATACATACATTTATACGTATACATATATGTATATATATATATCTATGCATTTCTATGCATCTATATATATGTGTGTATATATATAACTTTACACATACACATATATACATATACATACATATATACATATATATACATATATATATATATATATATATATATGCATTAT
>NC_068993.1:48341494-48341962 GCF_001194135.2 Octopus bimaculoides
TATATATATATATATATATATATATATATATATATATATATATATACATGTATGTATGCGCAAGTGTATATGTCTATCTATCTGTTTATTTATATAAATACACAAACACACACACACACATATAACATATCGGTATGACAATATACATGGGAATATATCTATTCGTATATTTTGTAGATTTGTCGTTTATTTATTTATTTTTTTTACATATATATATTTTCGAAAATGCTTATTGAAATATACAATGGCATACCAATCAATAATTTTATTGAGAAACGAATTCACTGTAAAATGTTTCAACAGACGAATATTAAATAGAACAAACATGGCAGAAAATATAGGAATACATGTCTTAATATCTTAAAAGGTGATATCGAATGAAAAATACCTACAAGGACGAAGACCTACAAGGTATACAAATCAATATATATATATATATATATATATATATATATATATATATATATA
>NC_068993.1:48343022-48345763 GCF_001194135.2 Octopus bimaculoides
TATATATATATATATATATATATATATATATATTTACGCACATACATACGTACCTATACATACGTACGTGTTTCTGTGTGTGTACTTGTATATGTGTGTGTGCGTGTTTCTGCGTGTGTGTGTGTGTATTTATGTATACAAGCTTATATATCAATATATCCGTAAAATTTAACATGTTTCAATCATTAGATTGCGACCATGTTACGCAACCATCTTAAAGAATTTCACTCGCGAAGGAATCGATCCGAATTAGAACCTTGCACCTATTCTGTCTGGTCTTTTTGGCGAATCAGTAAATGAGTCGGGCTTAAACAGAGCAACACCAATTGTGAAGCAGTGGTGGGAGACAAAGTGAGACCGAAAGTGAAGCGCATGCACACACACACACACACACACACACACACATACAAATACACATACACTCATACATATATGTGTGTTTGTCCGCGTGTGTGTCTGTGTATGTGTGTGTGTGCTTGTGTGTAAGTATTTGAAATTTATACAATTTCGCGAGGTGTGATATATTCCAAGTAGTTATCAAGTTTACGATATTGATGATTTTTCAACACAAATAGACTGCCGAAAACTTATGTCCAATGACCTTTCAGAACTTTTGAATGAATGCCGATGTTGTCTGAATCTTGATTTAAATGTATTCCTAGTTAGTTTAAATAAAAATATGTACAAAGTCAATTAATCGCTTTACACGCATATTGAAATATTGATTTCGAATTACATCATTTTGTAACAAATTTACGTGGTTAAGATTAATAATTTCAGGAATAGAAAATATCGAATGTGACTAATCTTCATATTATTTGTTAATTCCGAAGCAATATCTTGTACATATATATAACTGAATGTAGTTTGGCATTGTCCTTATTTAAAATTGTAAAAATATCTGGGTGGGGTTCAGAAAGTACATGTCTAATTATTAAAAAAAATATTGATCTTTGTATTTACATTGAAATTGAATGGAGCATTTATCCAAATAATTTCAAGTTTTCAGTTCTCCCGTGTCTCAGAATTAATATTATTAAACACACACACACACACACACACACACACATATATATATATATATATATATATATAGTATGTTTTATATTTACAACCACTTTGTTTTAATACTTCATTATAATAAATCGAAGCTATGTTGAACGGTGATATATGAGATAATATATAAGTCTATACAAATATTTTCCTCCAATATATTTAATTTAGAATGTGGATGGATTGAAGCGATATTTATGTGGCCTATGTTTTCACTTAGCTTCCTGAGAGATAAGAAGAATCTAACAACTATGTAGATATAGATTTATAACATGAGTAATTTTTACTTGTAAGATTTTTAAATAAACAGAATGTTCGTTTTCATTTCTTTTTCTTTTCATTCTCAAACAAACTGATAAGTATAAATACTTTGTAATGAAGGACCGGATTACACGGGTAAGCCACACTGAATAATTAAACTCATTAAGTAAGAAGAGTAGAATAGAAAGACCAATAAACACACAACTCTCCCTAAAGTCATGGCTGTCTCGATTATATTCGTTGTATTGTGTTCACTTTTCTTTCCATATATTGTCATGTTCTGTATTTCATTCCTAAATCTCTCTTTTGTATGTTTGTCATTCTTGCATTGCATCTTTATCTATCTATCTATCCATCTATCTATCTATCTATCTATCTATCTATCTATCTATCTATCTATCTATCTATCTATCTATCTATTCATGTGTTAGGGTGACTGCTTGTGGGTGCGTGCGCAAGTATGTGCATATATATGTGCGTGTGTGTTTGTGTGTGAGACTGTGTGCTTGTGTGCGTGACTGTGTGTGTGACTGTGTGCGTGACTGTGTGTGCGTATATATATGTATATATATATATATAGATAGATAGATAAATATAAATGGATATAAATATATGTAAAAGTATAGAATATATATACACATACAGATATTTATCTATATATTATATATATTTATATATACATACACATACGTATATGTATCCACATATATACATACACATACGTATATGCATGCACATATATACCTACACACACAAACACACACACTCACAACATATACATACACTTATATATATACATACATTTCAACAAGAATAGTTAATATGAATAAAAATTAAAGATGGCCACACAGAAAAGAAATATTACTTATATGTTATTTCACATGATTTTATTATATTGTCTGCCTGAATGCTTCCTCACAATATTGGTTTGCTTTCAATGTGTTCTTTGACTCCATAGTTTTATATACACCAATTCAGTCATATTTGGTTTGTTTATACTGTCATTCTTTCTTACTGTATATTTATTTCTATAATTCCCAATTTTTGTTAGTTTTTTTTTTCCTTTTTTTTTTTGTGGCCTCCTTATTTATATTTCAGATCTTCTGTCTGTCTTTTTCCGCTCTGCTTGGTGGTATTCCGTTTGTGTGCGTGTGTGTCTGTATGTGTGTGTTTTAGGTGTTTGTTTGTACTTTTGGTGGAGAAATGAGAATGATGTCGTTTTTCTTATCATGTCCAATAATATTTCTGGTTTCTGTGTTTTTCGTCGGTTATGTTTTTTTTTTTTTTTCCTCTCTTGCATTTATATTATTCTTTGCACAATTGCTAACCTTCTTTTGTTCCAGCGATCAGTTTTCCGACTTTCAATCGATTGCCCTTTCTCTTTCTCCCTCTCTCACTTTCTTCATCTTTCACCCTATATATATATA
>NC_068993.1:48346268-48346965 GCF_001194135.2 Octopus bimaculoides
ATATATAGATAGATAGATAGATAGATAGATAGATAGATAGATAGATAGATAGATAGATAGATAGATAGATAGATAGATAGATGTACCCGCCCATTCATAAATACATGCAAGCATGCATAAATAAAATCCGATATGTAAGCGGAACAGTAAAAGTGCGCAAGAATTTTCAAAAGTTCGCGATGTGATTCGGCTTTGTGTACATTCCCACTCTGGAGACTTTGTGTTTTTCTTATAAACCAGCTCCTTTCCTTGCAAAAAGACTGGAAACAATTAAAGATAGAAGAAAACATACATACATACATACATACATACATACATACATACATACATACGTACGTACGTACGTACGTACTTACTCACACACACACACATGTTAATGTGGTTGGCCAGTAAAGTAATAAGAGTGTTGAATAGGGTACTTTGCAATCTTGTTGCAATATACGGCGGTCCACGTTCGATACCTAACGTAATTCATTTCAGAGGACGATAAAATATTCCCAAACTAATATTTGTGTAACCTATTAGTCTTTTCACCAACTGGTCTTTCACCAACTGGTCTTTCACCAACTGGTCTTTCACCAACTGGTCTTTCACCAACTGGTCTTTCACCAACTGGTCTTTTCACCAACTGGTCTTTCACCAACTGGTCTTTCACCAACTGGTCTTTCACCAACTGGTCTTTCACCAACTGGTCTTT
>NC_068993.1:48347058-48350127 GCF_001194135.2 Octopus bimaculoides
AGTCTTTTCACCAACTGGTCTTTCACCAACTGGTCTTTCACCAACTGGTCTTTCACCAACTGGTCTTTCACCAACTGGTCTTTCACCAACTGCGATTAGCTGTTGCAATTGTTTATATGTATGTATGCTGATTTCAGATTTTGATGCAGAGTCAGCCATTTTGGTGGGGGTGAGGGCAAATCGATTACATCGACCCCAGTGCGAAACAGGCATTTATTTTATTGACGCCGAAAGGAGGAAAGGCAAAAGTCAACATCGGCGAAATTTTAATTCAGACTGTAAAAACGGTTAGAAAATTAGTGAATGCTTCCACACTGTGGCACTTGGATCCATGATCTCATGACAAATCTATAAAATTTCTCATGGTTTCTTCTTTCATTTAAGCTAAAATAAATATATTTTGCTTTTAAAATAAAAAAAAAGTTATTTTGATCTAAACTTGATTGGAGGCGTTCTTACAGGGACCAGTCCCCTTCAAAAATGTTAACAGTTTTCAATTAAATTAAGAACTAAATTAGCGACAAAGCTCTGAAAGATGCTGCGTGTGAGTAAAATGCAGCCTTACCGTAGCAGAATGATTTTTTGAGAAGTCTTAAAAACAGAGAAATTCCTGTCAATGTAAACTACTACGATTCTGTTTCTCATATCAGATATTACGGGACTGTGTTTACACGATATAATTGCATTAATTAATACAGATGGCGTAATTAAACTAATTGCAAATTATCGGTGTCGTTGATAATTTTTCCTTACCTCAGTAATGCCGGTGATATATATAAAAGTCCCCTTATAGAACTATATTCATACAAAAGTATAGAACTATATTATCACCCTCAAATTTGAGAAACAAACACTCATAACTGTTTTCTTTTAAAATTTCATTGCATGAGATTGATACCATGAAATTCCTCGGATTGAGCTCTATCATTTAAGCTTAATTAAAATATTGTTTATTTTTAAAATAGAAAAGTTAATTATACTTAAATCCAATTTTTGGCTTACTTATATTTTTTTCATGATATTTTCTCACAACTTTTTTTTAATACAAATTTTTAATTCCTCATACTTTCTTCTATCATTGAAATTAAGATGAACATGCTTTGCTTCTAAAATAAAAATAAAAATGTTATTTAGATCTAAACTTGATTGGAGGCGTTAGTTACTCTCCTATAACGTTGCTACAAATTTCGTTACAAACTTTTTTCCACTGGACCAAATCTCATTTTGTTTTTAATGCCAAAATGTAGCTAGGGACCAGTCCTCCTCAAAACTGTTAAAACACTTTTCAATTTGGTTAAGAACTGAATTAGCGACAAATCTTTGAAAGATGCTGTATGTGAGTAAATTGCGGCCGTAAGCATATTATTCAACTACGGTAGTAGTTGAACGATATTTTTGTCATATTTTGACAACGCATTGTGGGTCAAAAAAGATATAACACATTTTGGAAGTTCAAATACTTGCAATATTTTCCGCAACTATTTACAACTCAACTCATTATATTTTTTTACCAGTAATCCATCCAAAATTCTAGATAATTTTTTGAGGGTATTGTAAAGCAATAATGGGTATATAATCTTACGTAACCTTATCAACCAGAAAATTAATGTATTTACGAGAAATCTGCTTAATTTATTTAAAGACTTGTACTTCTAAATTACAGCAGCCATTAATCTTAATTTAGACAATTTTCTTGATACCGCTTTAAACTTAGAGACGTGTGAACACCATCCTTATAGGAAACTAAATGGAATATTGCAGAATACACGCAAGAATTTGAGCCGCCCAAGCAGCTTTGTTTAAAAATGCATCTAAAACTATTTGACTTCGCATTTGACTTCGTAAGAAGAAGATTCAATTAATAATGTAGAGATCCCAACAATTAACATTTCACTGGGGATAATTTTACGAATATTTATATACAATGAATTTATAGTTTATAGATGGATCTATACTTCAGTTTTATTTCAAGATTTCTTGCCGATATAGAAAGAGTCAGTTTCTAAGCTAGATCCCGTTAGAGCCGGTTTCTAACCTAGATAGAGCTGGTTTCTAACCTAGATCCAAGGCTCCTTCATTAGAACTTCAACATCAACAACAGAGTATTTTTGCATGTATGTATGTATGTATGTATGTATGTATGTATTTATGTATTTATACGTACACATTTGTATGTTTGTTTTATGTATGTCTTCTCATGCAATATACTTGCATATCTAGACATACACAAACATACTTAAATGATACTACACTTCTGGAAAGTTTTACAGATCTTTGCAGTTCCGGTGATGGACAGTATTTGTAGTCTTTGAGTCAGCTTTCTTTTTTCTCGTTTTAAGAAGTCTAATTTCTCAAGATTGGTATTTAGGCAGTGTGTTACATATCCCAATGCCCCAATAATTACAGATATAAAGCCTGGGCTTGTAATCTGGACAGAGTAACTGCAGATTTCTCAATAGTTCAGCGTAGGTATTCTCTTTTTCACCGATTTTCTGCTCTAGCTTTATAGTGATATATGTCTGTCTGTCTGTATGTATGTATGTATGCATGTATGGCTCAAATATTTATTTCGACAAGCACCGTCAAGGAGATAATCTGATTTACAGATGTATGGCATAATATCTGATATCATCAATGTTAAGCAGATGGCACATGTTGACTGAAACGATTGCCTCTGCAGCATTTTGTCATTAACAAGGCAAGAATAGACCAGTTGTGGATTAGAGCGATGTTGATGAACTTGTAAATTTTTAATGCGGGACGTTTAATAATGGTTGTTGTATTAAAATCCGTTGTATATTGTTTTTGCTGTTTCGTTATTGGCCATGTTTTGTTTCCTCTGCTGTGGTTGCGTTGACGGAAGACGGAGGAGGTTAAAGATGGGTCGTATGTTATTTATGTGGCGGTCGTGCGTTGCAATTGGTGTTGGTGGTTGTGCTGATGCTGTTGTTTTTGCTGCCGTTGTTGTTATTGTTGTTGTTCTGGTTGTTGTTGTTGCTGGTGGTGGTTGTGGTGGTGGTGGCGTGGTGGTGGTGGTGGTGATGGTGGTGGTGGCGCGGTGGTGGAAGT
>NC_068993.1:48350287-48352759 GCF_001194135.2 Octopus bimaculoides
GTGGTGGTAGTGGTGGTGGTTTTGGCTTTGATGATGGTGTCAGTGTTAACGGTGGTAGTGGTGATGCTGGTGTTGGTAGGGACGGTGTAGGGGGTAGAGGCGATAGTAGCGATAGAGGTAGCAGTGAAGGTGGTGGTGGTAGTAGAGGTGGTAGTAGTGATGACTGAGGGTCGTGGCAGTGGTGATAATTGTAGTAGTAGTAGTAGTAGTAGTAGTAGTGATGATGTCAATGGCTGGGATGATGTCTGAGATGGCGGCGATGGCGGCTCTAGTGTTGGTGCTAGTATTGAGGTGACCGTAGTGGTAGTGACGATGGTAGCAGTAGTGTTAGGTGTAGTGGAGGTGGGGGCGGTGGTGGTGTTAGTGAAGAGGTGATGGGAGAGGGTCCATAAATTTAAATGATGTAAACAGGCCTCGATTGTCATCGCACACAAGTCCTCGATTAAATTGGTTGAATTTTTAATTATTTGGACGAGTGGTGGTGGTACCGGTATGTGCTGGGGTGGCGGCTGCGGTGACGGTGGTGATGGTGGTGGTAACGGCAGTGGTGGCGGCGATGGTTTTGGCGGTAGTGAAGTTGGCGTGTCTGGATGAGGTGCGGGTGGGTATTCATTGGTACTGGGGACAGGAACGGAAGCGGACGCGGCACAGGCGGTGATGATGGTAGGGGTGGCGACAGTGGCCGGTGACAGTGGCGGCTCGGTGGTGCCATGGTGGTGGTGGTGGTGGTGGCAGTGGTGGCGACAGCAGTGACGACGACAGCAGTGATGGCAGCGGCATCTGGGCGGTGGCATCAAGGCAGCGCTGGGTGACAGCGACGGCTGTTGTGGTGACAGTAGAAGCACATGGATGAGGTGCGCAGACAGCAGTGTAGAGAGAGCGTTAGTGATAGAAGCTACGACATCTGCGGTTGTGTTGGTGGTGGTGCTGATGCATGGGAGTGGTGATTTGAGATGATGATGATGGTGGTGGTGGTGATTGTGGTGGTGGTGGTGGTGCTGCTGCTGCTGCTGCTGCTGCTGATGATGATGATGATGATGATGATAGTGAGTGTAGTGATGGTGTTAGCGATCTTCCCAAAGTGTTTTTTCTGTTGGCATTTACTGGTATCGTTGCTATAATTTGTGGCCATAACGTTATTCTTGCTGATTAGAAACCCTGGGCGGATCGAACAGAGATGCATAATCAAAGATGTTCGAACCATGTCCATGTGTTGTAAGAAGTTTGCTTCCCACCCACACGGTTCCGGGTTCAATCCCTCTGTGTCAACACCTTCGGCAAGTGTCTTCTACTATAGCCTCGGGACTTGTGAGTAGATTTGATAGACAGAAACTGAAAGAAGCTCGTCGTATATATAGGTATATATTTATGGGTGTTTCTGTGTTTATTCCCCCACCATCGCTTGACAACAGCTGTTAGTGTGTTTATGTCCCCGTAACTTAGCGATTCGGCAAAAGAGATCGTAATTCCTGCGGTCGATTCTTCGAATGAAAAACCTTTGGTCATCAAACACAGACACAAAGACAGTGTTGTTACGCTTAAGTTCCCCTATCGAATTGGTTCAGCTAAAAGGCTAAAAGGAATAAGAATTTGGCTTAAAGAAAAAATTACTGAGGTCGATCCATTCGATTAAGATTCCTCAAAGTGGTGCTACACATAAACATCCGTGGTGACAAACTGCGTATCCAATCTAATTAAATCGAGCTAATAAATCCAGTGCTGAGTAGAACGTTAAAATTATAAAAGAATGGTGGCTATTTCGTGCATATACTATATCTATATGCATATCAACATACACGATTAATTATCCACGATTAAATATCCATGCCTTATCCATTTTCAATAACATGAATGATCATATACATCATTAATATAATATTTATTAGTGATATATTATCATATATACTCCTAGTAAATTATCGTATATCTCGAACAAATTACCAGTTGTATTACATAAATTACCATATATGTTAATTATATATTGCTACATACATTACATAAATTATCATATATATTACTCATTAGATTTCTCATGCATTATGTACATTAAACCTTTATTCTTAAGTCTTTGGACTACGGCCATTCTGGGGCACAGTGTTGAAGGGTTATTGTCAAACGAATGATCCCCAATATTAATTTTTTTTCTCAAGTCTGGCACTTACTATATCGGAGTCTCCCGCCGAGCCGCTAATTTAGGACGACACATGCAAAAGAATCCGGTTATCAAGCGGTACTAGGGAGCAAACACGCACACACACACACACACATACACACATATATATATACGCGGTAGGCTTCTTTTAGGTTCCGTCAACCAAATCCACTCGGCTCGGCCCTGGTCTAGTAGAATACACATGCCCAAGGTGCCCCACGGTGGGACTGAACCCATAACCGTATGTCTGGGAAGCAAATTTCTTACAACGCAGATTTCATTCATTCTCAAGAATATTCGTTCCATTCGTTACAGTTGCC
>NC_068993.1:48352973-48356283 GCF_001194135.2 Octopus bimaculoides
ATATATGTGCGTGTGTGTGTGTGTGTATGCGCGCGCGCGCGCGTGTGTGTGTACTTATGCATTTATATCGTCGCATGCATGTGTATGTCTGTGTACATATACGTAGATTCGTATGTATGCATGCATTCATTTGTGTGTGTGTGTGTATGTGTGTGTGTGTGTGTGTGTGTGTGTGTGCGTGCATGCTTGTGCGTGTATATGTCGCATTGAATATGTTATTCCTGTTTGTGCATGTATGTGTGTGTCGCAAAGAGGTTAACAGTACAATGTAATATGTAGACGCATGCGTTGAATGCTATGGTGGCGGGGGTGCAGTGGAGGAAACCCGGTGATCTCCACCAAGGAGAACATAAAATAGGGATTTCCTCTTGTCATAGAATATGTATAGGGGAGGAGCAGGAAGTATTTGCAATGTGTGTTTAGGGGTGGAGAATAAGTCAAACTCCTTTAAAATGTGTCTGGAAGGGGGAGAGACGTTTAGGAAACAGACAGGCAGGCAGCAGGGTTAGGAAAGGGCCTTGAGGAATTTCTTTCTACAAAGAAGACAGACAGGGCCTCTGGGAAACTGGAGATATGCCAACTAGTATTGTCTTCGACACTTGACGTTTCTCTATCATCATCAACAACAGCAGCGACGGGCAGTAGATGTAGCAGCAGCAGCAGCAGCAGCAGCAGCAGCGGCAGCAGCGGTGGTAGCAGCAGTGGTAACAGCAGTAGCAGTAGTAGTAGCAATGCCATGGTCATTCCCCTCTTGATCTTCTTACTTCACCTCTTCAACGTCATGCTCATCATCATCATCATCATCACCATCGTTATTGTCATCATCATAACCAATAGTTGCAGCTGCTCCATATGAACTTCTCCTTCTCCTTCTCCCCTCTCCTCCTGTTCCTCCTCCTTCTCATCATCATCATCATCATCATCATTATCATCAGTTTTTTTTTATACTATCAGCTCCACAATTACCACCACAACTTATAAACAGCAAAATTTGTACCCGGCTAAAATATTAGCATGTCCATGCCCTGGAATACCCAGTGCATGGGCATGCTAACCCAGAAACGGGTGTAAGACTTCAAATTAAATTATTCTAAATGACTTGAGAAACTTGCTCTGACTTGGTTTTAATTTTTCCTGTAATATGATAAACACTTGCTATAAAGGAACCTTAACACGGATCCCTAGATTCAGCCATAGGTGTGATCTTGGAACCTAACGGTCGACCTACTTACTGTAGTCCTTACCCAACGTACCTATTCGTCTAGATCAAGAGTGAACTAAACCCCTCATATTCTATATATATATTGTAAACACTTCATAATCTCTCTCTGTATATGTATATATATATATATATATATATATATATATATATATATATATATATATATATATTAAATGTGTACAAATAACACGGAAAAAAAAATAAATAGTAACCAGGGTAGCAAAAATTCATATAAGTGCCAAGGATGTTACAGCCTACTTATGAAGGTAGAAAGTTAAGTGAAAGGTTCTTATATAACAGATAAATTAAAAAATGGAGTTAAACGCAGATATATATATATATATATATATATAAATACATACATACATACATACATACATACATACATACATAGACGCGTACTTTGACATATATATCTACATATGTATATACCAGTATATATTTGTATTTTCTATACACACACGCACATATACGTGTGTGTGTGTTTTGTGTCTGCACACCAAATATATACATCTTTAAAAATTACATATAATTTAGGCTGCATATTTTCATTCGCATCTATATGTATGTGTTCGCTCGCTTGTCTGTATGCATGTATGCGTGTCGTTTGTATTCTTGTATGCACATAATTTCTTATCACTTGTGAAACCACCACCTTCGTGTCACACTGTGCCACACTATGACGTCTTCAGTGGTTTCACTGAATTATATACCACATCATATATATATATACACACTGTTATATACACATACACACAGATAAAGATGTATACATGTATATATATATATATATATATATATATATATATATATATATATATATATATATGCAAGGTTGCAGACTCACTCTTACGCATACATGCTCCCGTTCACTTTTCTCTCCCTCCACCGCGCCCCCGCGAATGCATATTCACACATTATGCACTTCTTCCACATAACAGCTCTAATTCCTTCAAGCCAGCTGCACTATTTCCACCGCAATCATGCTCATCTTCCACACCACTAACACAGTTATGTTTTACACCTGTACTTCCACCACCACCACCACCACCAGCACCACCACCACCATCTCTAACTTAACTACTGTCTCCAACAATACCTTCAGCATCACCACCGACTTGCTTACAGTTAACACAGACATGATTATCATTATTATCATCAACCCGCAACCATCACCTCCATCACCCCTATTTATACAATCTCCGTCTCCACACCAACATCACCTCCATCATCACCGTCACCACTATCGTCTTCACCATCGCTATCAACACCGTCACCACCACCACCGTCACTACCACCATTATAATCTGCACCTCCATCACCTCGTTCATTGCTATCGTCACCAACAAGACCACGATGAATCGCCATTCCCCACTTCCATCGCCACCACCTGCTCGAACTCCACCGACGTCATCGCCGTTATGACAAGCATCATCGTCAATGCCACCACCATCACCACAAGCGCAACCACGAATACCGCAAACACCTCCGTCATTGCCATCAACATCAACACCACTAATATCCCCACCACCTGCAGCACCACCACCTGCAGCACCACCACCTGCAGCACCACCGCTAGCACCACCACCACTGCCATCAGCACCGGCATCATCACAATTTCCACTGTCTTTTGTTACTACTATTATAATAATATCTACTACTAACTCAACGACAACAAAGATCGCCTCCTCTGCTACAACAACCATCGCCTCCTCCACGATAAGAACATCACCTCCTCCATGACAACCACCAGTACAATAAATTACACCACCACCACCACCGCCACCACAACCACCACTACCACCACCACCACCATCATTAGCCCAACTGGCACACCACCGTCATCCCTCCTACCAACTTCGTATGTCACCAAAAACTCCCATCGCCCCTCACATCTTTGTCTCAGCTCAAAGGAATGTCATCTTGTGTTGCCAGCTTCCTTTCTTTTCTGTATCTCTTACGCAACCTTCCTCTCCGCCCCTACTCTCAACACCGGCAATACCTTCGCCACCATCGCCATCCTATCACCATCATCACTACCACATATATCACATCTCCACCACCACCACCACCACCACCACCACCACC
>NC_068993.1:48356735-48358012 GCF_001194135.2 Octopus bimaculoides
AACAACAACACCGCTGTCATAATCGCTAACAACAACAACACCGCTGCTTCAAAGCCAAACTCCATCACTTTCGCCTCTACTAATAGTATCATCACCGCCATATTATCCTCCACCACCTGCTTCACCATTAATACATTAACTGCCATCCTACCACTACTACCATCGCCACCACAGCCAGGAACATCACCACTACTACAATAACAACCACGGTATTACAAAAGCCACCGACACCACCACCACCACCACAACCACTACCACAAAACAAACACCATCACCATCACCACAATATTCACGACCACTGCCAACACCATTACTAGTATAAAACCACCATTACCACCACTACTACAAAACATCCACCATCACTACAACATCCCCATCCACCGTCACCATCATCACTTGTATAAAACAACCACAAGCACCACAACCACAACCACAACCACCACCGGTACCACTATCATTATCAGTACTGGAATACCTACTAACACTACTACCGCCATATCATCCACCACAATCGCTGCTATCATCCCTCTGCCATCTAACTCAGATGGCGAACCAAATCACGAAATTAGCAGCTTTTTAGAATTGCACCAACAACAAAAGCAACGACAGTCTATTGTTGTTGCTGTTATTGTTGTTGTTGTTGTAGCTAGTCCACGTGGTGGTGGCGGTGGTGTCAGTCACCAATGCCTCCGGCGCCGTCACCTTTACCATAGACATCGTCGTCGTGGTTGTTGTTGTCGCTGTTGTGGCCATCGTCGATCAGTACCATTATATTTTTTTAATATTCTTTCTTGGCACAAGGCCCGAAATTTTGGGAGGGGTGGTGGCAGTCGATTAAGTCGACCCAAGTACACAAATGGCACGTAATTTATCGACCTCGAAAGGATGAAAGGCAAAGTCGACCTCGGTGGAATTTGAACTCAGAACGTAAAGACAGACGAAGTCTCATTGCAATATAATATTGACAGAGCAAACACACATACACACACATACACACACACACACACACACACACACACACATGCACACGCACGCGCGCACACAGGCACACACGCACACACGCCTACACATGTGTGGGTGCGATGAAATGTTCCTTGCATTGGGTAAAAGGAAATGGAGGAGGACCAGTTAATTATGATTTTATTCAACATATTCTCCTATCAATTTCGCACAGTTATTGCAGGAGTCGTTCAGTTTTTCTGACCCCTGTAAAAGAACTGGGAAGGCTGGGCTTCCAGCCAGGCCTTTTGCGATACCCTTGAAATCAAGAACTTTTC
>NC_068993.1:48358500-48359187 GCF_001194135.2 Octopus bimaculoides
AGCAACCTTCTTACTACACAGTCACGCGTGCGCCTATGCTTTTTTCCTTAAGGGGATAGATTCGGCTAATGATTTCAGCAAGTCGAACCACCTCATAAACATTCTCCGGTTACATTGTGCTAAAGGTGATGGCGGAGATAATACAAACATATGTTGGTGATGGTGGGTACCGTTATTGCTGTAGTTTTTGTTCTTCTTTTTCTTCTTCTTGACGGTGGTTGTGGAGGTGGTAGTGGAGGTGGTGATGGTGGAAACCGTGGTCGTAAATAGACGGTGGTTGCAAATGATATGTGACAGATCGTGTGGACAGTAAGTCATATTCACACTGTCAGATTATAGATTTGCCCCCACCAGGACAGACCTGGGGCTAAACAACAACAGATAAAGAAAAGTATTACAAAACAAACCGTAAAGAAATGTTGTAGACGTTATTGTTGCTGTGATGGTGGTGGTTGAGCATTGGGTAAGAGTATGAGGTAGTGGATGAGGGTAAAGCGGAGTAGGAGTAAATTAACTAACATATGCTTACCCCCACACACACAATAGATAAACACATACACACATACATATATACAATAATATATACATATACATATATATATGATATATATAGATATATCACATATATATATATATATATATATATATATATATATATATATATATATATATATATATATATATATA
>NC_068993.1:48360206-48361730 GCF_001194135.2 Octopus bimaculoides
TGATGATGAGGAGGAGGAGGAGGAGAAGGAGGAGGAGGAGGATGGTGGTGGTGGTGGTGGTGATGGTGGTGGTGATGGTGGTGGCACTGATGCTGCTGGTGAAGGTTGCGGTGTTCGATCGTGAATGGGGGAATTGAGTACTTGACAGCAAACTCCTCGGATGCTGTTGGTCGATGATTAGTATCCTATCCTATAGTGTAGGACGGTCGTTAGTGGAAGGATGGTTGTGGTGGCAGTGGTAGTGATCGGTACAGTGATGGATTATGTTGGATCAATGTTGGATTTTGGATTTTGGTCGATGGTTGTGATTGGTGGATAGCTGTCGTTGTTGTAGTTAATCCACTGAACGCGTTCATAAGAGACAGAAGGAGATTATTCCGGCTTATATGCAACACAATCTAACATATCCCATCATTTAAGGCGGTGTACAAGCAGAATCGTTACCACGCCGGACAAATTGATTGGTGGCATTTCGTCCGTCTTTACGTTATAAGTTCGAATTTCGTCGAGGTTGACTTTGCCTTTCATCCTTTCAGGGTCGATAAAATAAGTACCAGTTCGGGACTGGCGTCGTTGAAATCGACTTATTCCCACCCTACGAATTTTCAGGCCTTGTGCCTCAAGTAAAAATGATTATTATCTATACCTTCGGGGTCGTTAAAATGAGTACCAGTTGAATCCTGGGGTCGATCTAATCGACTCAGACCCTCCCTCAAAATTGGTGGCCTTGAGCCAAAATTTGAAATCATTATTGTTATTATTATTATTATTATTATTATTATTATTATTAGTAGTAGTAGTAGTAGTAGTAGTAGTAGTAGTAGTAGTAGTAGTAGTAGTAGTAGTAGTAGTAAGGTTGTGAGCTGGCAGAATCGTTAGCATGCCGGGCGAAATGCTTAGCGGTATTTCGTCTGTCGCTACATTTCTGAGTTCAAATTCTGCTTTGCCTTTCATCCTTTCGGGGTCGATGAAATAAGTACCAGTTTCGCACGGGGGTCGATGTAATCCTACTAAATTTCAGGTTCTGTGCTTTCAGTAGAAAGAATTATTATGATTATTAAGGGTGTCGAACTGGAACAATCGTTAGCACACCTGAGAGAATGCTTGGCGGTATTTCGTCCTTCTCAACGTTCCGATTTCAAATTCCGCCCAAAGTCGATTTTGCTTTTCGTCATTTCAGAGTCGATATAACAAGTAATCGTCTTAACCACTCTCGAAAAATTGCTGGCCTTGTACCATTAATTTGAAGCCAAAAGAGCCCTTCGTTTGAAGACAGTAGAATTTGATATGTGAGACACTTGGTTGTTGCAAGGAAATCGAGGAAGTCGAAAGTGGGAAGATGGATGGCAGGAGAAAAGTAAGTAAATGAGGAAGGAAGGAACGAAGGAACGAACGAAAGAACGAACAAACGAACAAACGAACGAACGAACGAATGAACGAACGAACGAACGAACGAACGAAAAAGGAAGGAACGAACGAACGAACGAACGAACGAACGAACGAACGAACGAACAAACGAACGAA
>NC_068993.1:48361740-48362169 GCF_001194135.2 Octopus bimaculoides
CGAACAAACGAACGAACGAACGAATGAACGAACGAACGAACGAACGAACGAAAAAGGAAGGAACGAACGAACGAACGAACGAACGAACGAACGAACGAACGAACAAACGAACGAACGAACGAACGAATTAAGAGAGGGAGGCTGCGGGTGGATTAATACAGGAAGGGAAAGAAGAAGAAGAATGAGAAGATTAATAGATCGATGGTCTGAAGTGTGGGTGAATGGATGGATAGTAACAGGAAAAGATGGGCGGTAGTGGTTATTCTGATGGCAGTGATGATTGTAGTAATGGTAGCGTGACGGTGTTATTGGTGGTGGTGGTGGTGGTGGTGGTGGTGGTGTCGGTGTTGATTGGGGCTAGTGGCTGTAGTGGCGAATGGATGGTGAGGTGGTTATTGGCGGTTAACTAATAGTGAAAGACAAGTGGTA
>NC_068993.1:48362554-48363152 GCF_001194135.2 Octopus bimaculoides
GGCGGCGGTACTTTGGTGGTGGTACTATGGAGGCACGTCGATTGCTATTGAATATATTGTGTAGGCGGAGGATTCCGATGCGTTGGTGGAAAAACGATTTCAATTTTAAGGAAAACACTCCACATCATAAACAAAACAAAGCAAAAAAAAAAAAGAATAAAATTCAACAACCGGTGAAGATATTAAGAGAGACCTCAATGTGGGTTTAGTGAGCAGTTAGTGGTAAGAGAACGGAATTAGTTTAGCAGAAAATATAATATGGATGCTAGCTCGAAATTCACTCAAGACACCTTACTAAAATACATAAAGATTAAAGCAGAAACACAAACAGGAAGACAAATGTGGCAACAGGCGTCCACACACATGTACATACATACATACATACATACATACATACACGCCGACACACAAGCACGCATGTAATTACACACACGCAGACATACATGCACATAGGCATGCATGCATAAATGCATATATATAGAGATAGATAGATAGATAGATAGATAGATATAGATATTATATATTGCATCTACGTGTAGGTGCACATGTGTCTGTATATATATATGTAGAATATATGTAGCACATATATATAAATATA
>NC_068993.1:48364488-48368503 GCF_001194135.2 Octopus bimaculoides
ATCGAAATAAGCAACACGGATTTTAAAGATGATTGCAGTACGCACGTTTCATGCTACTCCATTTATTTAAGTAATGCGAGCATTACATTGAATGCAATATGTAGAGCAATCTTCAGCTGCACACAAATGTAGAAAATTACAGTAGATTAGACATATTATAATTGTGGCAACATTTAAAATCCAAGTGGGAAGAAGAATACATAAAAATCCATTTTGACATAAACCTTAAACCTTAATAAGCCCATTATTATAAACTATATAAATCATATACTAATTCAGTGCTGAATTATTTTGGTTTTACACACAAGGCTGAGGTGAATAGGATAGAATTTTTTTTCATGGATATATAAGTGTGAACATTTGTATATGCTCTGTGGATACATTGTGTTCGTGTGGTATGTTTAAGTGTTTATATTTAAATAGTTCTGGTTATGCCTGCACTGATGAATAGAGAGCGTCACATGAAATCGTTTCAATATGCAACTGAACCTTTTAAAAAAAAGGTTTCTTTGTTCATTCCCTCAACATCAGCATGTATGTATATATGATGAAGTAGTTTAACTTCAGCGTCCCTTTCCAGCGTGTGGAATAATAATGTATTTTTTAAATTATATACTGCGTATTAATTGTTTACCTTAATTGGTTTTACTCGCTAGCTGCTTGATAAAACCTTGTATAGATTTTATCCTTATATTTAATACACACACACACACTCTCTGTCTGTCTGTCTGTCCGTCTCTCTCTCTCTCTCTCTCTGTCTCTCTCTCCCTCACACACACACACACACACACACACACAGACACGAACGCAGAATTTTTTAAAAAGAACTACTATTAGTCTAATACTGTAGAGATACAATAATGTGGCAGATTTATACAGCATGTCATGTGTATCCAAGCAATCCTTCAGACTCAATTCATACAGTTAGTCCTATTTGAAAACCAGGGAGCTGTCAAATTATTGTATCCTTATGTCATGAAAGTATTAGATCTTTTTTTTAAATTCTGTATACATTAAAAGGTGGAGGCGCGTGGCTTAGTAGTTAGGCTGTCAGCATCACGATCGTAAGATTGTGGTTTCGATTCCTGGACGGGGCGACGCGTTGTGTTTTTGAGCAAAACACTTCATTTCACGTTGCTCCCGTCCACTCAGCTGGCAAAAATGAGTAACGCTGCGATGGACTGGCGTCCCGTCCAGCTGAGGAACACTTACGCCATTAAAACCGGGAAACCTGGCCCATTAGCCTGGCTAGGCTTTAAAAGGGCGCATTTATTATTTTTTTTTATTATACATTAAATGATAATTATTTCTCACTAAAGGGAGTACTTTGTTCTTTGACTTTACTTATAGTGGAACATTAAACTATATGTACACACACACATATACACACACACAAAGAAAGAGAGAGAGGCATACTACTCTCATACATATGCACATACAAACACACGCAAACAACCATATATACACTAACAAATATACAGCTATCTATCTGTTCATGCATACGTATTGAAGAAAAAGTTGATGTCGCCTGCTTGAGCAATAACAGATTTCGCACCGTCAGCCTTACGTTGAAATGTTGATCAAAACTGTACTGCCAGTTATATTTAAGCGAAATCCTCATTAAGTCAATACTTTCCAAAATTCTGTACTTTATAATGTAAGTTTCGAACTATTCTCTACTAGCAATCATATTCTCAAGTATCCTCGGATTATAAACCTGTAAATTTATAAAACAATGAACCCTTAAATATTGTTTCAGCCTATTGTTTCTCTCTGCCACATATGAAAATTTTTCTTTCTATTTCTGGATAATTATTCTCTTAAACAATTTTTTTAATTTTTCGTTTTGATAAGTTTTGAATTTTCCCTTTTCCGTTTCATAGAGTTTCGAATATAATTTTCCACCTTTAAACACATACATATTAAATTCTTAAATTTATTCCTATACACGCATCTCTATACACATTTATATACTATTTATGCATATTATTAACCCCTACCGCTTCTTCAAACTCTCAAGAACATTTACGAAAAGTGGTTGCTTAATATTAACTAATAAGAGGCAAGTTTCTTCTTTCTTTTATCGTGCATCAAATCAAAATTTATTTTCGAATAATTTCTACTTGCTCTGTTATGAGTGTGGGTAATATATGGTAAATATATGCGAGTGTGTGTGTGTGTGTGTGTGTGTGTGTGTGTGTGTGTGTGTTTGTTTGTGTGAAGGCGCATGGCCTAGCGGTTGGGGTGTTGCACTTACGACCGAGAGATCGTTGTTTCAATTCCGAGACCGGATGGCGCTTTGTGTTCTTGAGCAGAACACTTCATACCAGGTTGCTCTGCGATCACTTTGACACTTGATACATGGTACACTCTCCACCTGTTCAGACAACATCGATTTTAATGAAGTGAGTGAGCTATTGTGTGGCGCGAATATTTGTTCATTATAAATAAATCATTTGTGCGGGATCGTTCGGCAAAAGCTGAACACTTACAGGTCATCTTCGACGGGTATGCCCATCACGTTTCTTATTTCTTATTTCTTTGTTGCCCACAAGGGGCTAAACATAAAGGGGACAAACAAGGACAGATAAAAGGATTAAGTCGATTACATAACTGGTACTTATTTAATCGACACCGAAAGGATGAAAGCCTAAGTCGACCTCGACTTATATATAAATTTCACTTTTCTATATACGTATACATATACAGATAAGCATATGTAGATACATTAATAAACATAGACATAGATGTTTGTTTGTTTGTTTGTAAGTATGTATGGATGTATGTATGTCATTGATCAGTTTTAGTTCAAGACTTCTTGCCAATAGAGAAAGAACCGGTTTCTAACCTAGATTCAATGCTCCTTCATTGGAATTTCGATATCAACAACATGGGTATTTTTGTATGTATATATGTATGTATGTATGTATGTATGTATGTATGTATTATGTATGTATGTATATGTGTAGATTTGTATGTCTCCTCATACATATAGTTGCATATCTAGTCATGCTCATATATATTTAAATGATAAACTTCTGGACATCGTTACAAATTTTTACAGTTCCAGCGATGGATTGGATATATAGTCTTCGAATTATATTTCTCCTTTCTGGTTTTGAGAAGCCTAATTTCTTAAGATTGGTATTTAGGCAGTGTGTTACATATCCCAGGGCTCCAATTATTACAAGTATAAACCTGAACTTGTAATCTGGATAGAGTAACTGCAGATCCCTCAATAGTTCAGCGTATGTATGTATGTATGTATGTATGTATGTATGTATGTATGTATGTATGTATAGACTCATCCCATTGTTCTGTTTTATCTGTGCGGACACTATCTGATTTTTTCAGCTTGTTGACGTTCTATTATTTTTCATTTCAGCATACAGTTCAGTAATTGCTTACAGGCATGCCGCGAATACCAGGAGCAAAAGAATTGTTTGATTTTCAAAGAACAACTATTGGGGATTAATCAAAATTTCGACATCGTAATAGCGTGCAGAACTCTGGGATTGTTCTTGCTACATTCAACAGAGTTATGGTACAATTCCCCATCAAATGAAAAGAATTAACAGCTTTCGGTTCAGTTCGACTTAGGCTCTCTGACATGTGTCTTCGAATTATTAGGTTGATGGTTGAAAATAATGTTGTTTGTAATGCACCGGATGTTTCAGAGCAACTGTAAGTGATTCGGAATGTTTCTGTACGGTATCTTCATCAACTTGATTATTATGGTAGAGTAGCTACAGGGAAAACTCCTCTCCGACCAGGAAATTCCCAAAGAAGAAATGAGAAATAAACCTTTCAAAATATATGTTGTATGTTTAATTTTAAAATGTATAGTCTGCTGGGTAGATAGATAGATAGATAGATAGATAGATAGAACGGCAGACGAAAGACCGCTAAGCATTTCGCCCGATGTGCTAACGTTTCTGCCAGCTCGCCGCCTTACACACACACACACACGCACGCACACACACACACACACACACACACACACACACACACACAC
>NC_068993.1:48368739-48370982 GCF_001194135.2 Octopus bimaculoides
TATATATTTATATGCGAATAAAGTGCGGACTTTTTCGTGCCTAGTCAACGTAATAACTGATTCCTTCACAAATTTTAACACAGTCGTTCAGTGCTTCCTATTATTCCAAATTTATTTATTGAATGAATGAGTACTATTAGACGAATAGAGAATACAATAGTAAATTAGACGAAACGTATCGGAAGAATTGCGGAAATTGGGAATTAACTGTATAAATATTATTTATTATTCTTATTCCGATGATGGCTTATCCAGCCGAAACTTCGAAGTCATTGTCAACAACGTTCTTGTATAAGAATAATATATTTGTAATCTACATAAGTTTGGAGTGATCCATCACATTAATATAAAATTGTTTTTATTAAAACCGAACATAAGACGGTGAGGTAGCAAAGTCTTTAGCAGGTTGGGGAAGAATTTTGAGAGGTACTTCGTCTGTTTTTAAGTTCTGAGTTCAAATGCCACCGAGTTTGACTTTGCTTTTCATCATTTCGGAGTCAATAAAATAAGTACCAGCTGAACTCTGGGGTAGATGTAATCGACTATACCCTTCCCACAAAACTTCCTGCTTGTGCAAAACCGGAAAACCGGCCCTTCAAGTTGATATGATTCAGGAAGGCCCTTTTACTTTTTTAATAAAGGGGGGAAATTATTGAGAGATACGCGCAGAATTTCAAAAGACTGTTATAGAGGTGAATTTGCTTGCGTCATTGTTCGGTATGGTATAGGTTTTAAAATGTACAGATATGGCCGTGTGGTAAGAAGCTTGCTTCAAAACTACATGGTTTCGGGTTTAGTGCCACTGCGTGGCACCTAAGGCAAGTGTTTTCTACTATAGCAGAGAGCCGATCAAAACATTGTGAGTGTATTCGGTAGAGAGTAACTGAAAAAAAGCCATCAGTTGACAACTGATGCTAGTGTATTTACCTCCTCGTAACTTAGCGGTTTGGCATAAGTTACCGATATAATAAGTACTAGGCTTACAAAAAATAAGTCCTGGTTGATTTGTTCGACTAAAGACGGTGCTCCAGCATGGCCGCAGTCAAATTACTGAAATAAATAAACGAATAAAAGAATAAAAGAATGTTATCACTATTTTTTCTAGCATACTAAACGACTACGTAAATTATGGGTTAACTTGGAGTGTATAGGAAAACGAAAGATTAAGACGGTGATAAAATAACGAAACAAATATGTACGGAGACAGTGAATGCTATTAGACGAATAAAGGATACAAAGGAAAAATTATACATAACATATCAGAAAAATTAGACACACCGGGAATCAAATGCGTAAATATCGTTTAGCGACTAGCAGAAAACCGTCAGGTGGGCAGTCTTTCAACCAGTGTATGAGCTGTCTTTATAACTTCACAATGTGAAACGCAGAAGAGCATAGTCACATATATATATAAATAAAAATGTCTTGGCATGTGTCTGTGTGTCTGTGTTTGTTTGTTTTTTATTGTGTGTGTGTGTGCGTATATGTTTGTGTATGTATATATAAGTATATAGGTGTATATACACACATACACATGCATAACTCTTTGTTTGTTTAAAGACAAGAGAAACAAAGATATTTGGTGATTCTACCAAAGTTGAAACTGTAAACGAAAGCATAAAGTACAAACCAGATAATAAATAAATAAATAAATAAATAAATAAGTAAATAAATAAATAAATAAATAAATGTATGTATGCTAGTGGAAAAGGTAAATATAACAATGAATGTGTGTACGGCTGCATAGGAATACAAGAAAAGTACAACCAAGAAGTAAGTCTCACCAAAATGTAACAGCTTCACTATGAATTGACGAACAGTATTTCACACCTGTTTATCTCACGTTAATGTGGAGTGGTTGAGCAGGTGTGTTCTATGTGTTTATTTGTGTGCGCGTGTGTGTGTGTGTGTGGTTGTGTATGTATGAGTGTGTGGGGGAGAATGTTGAAGAGGATCTGTACATTCCTAAACAGAAGCAGAATTATATGTGTGCGTATATGTATATATGTATACACACACACGTATATATATATGTATCTATATATACATATATACATATGAATATATATATACATGCATACATATACATATATATATATATATATACATGTATATATGTGTATGTGTATGTTTGCGTGTGTGTGCGTATACATGCGTGTGTGTGTTGATATAAAAGACACACACACACACACACACATATATATATATATATATATATATATATATATATATATATATATATA
>NC_068993.1:48371543-48372519 GCF_001194135.2 Octopus bimaculoides
GGACCGGGCCCACGTATGACTCGTGAGTGAACTTGTAAGACGGAAAATGAACGAGGCCGTTCGTATACACACACACACATACTCACACGCACATGTGTGTGTGGGAGAGAGAGAGAGAGAGATAGAGAGAGAGAGAGAGAGAGAAAGAAAAAGGGAGAGATTATTCTTTTATTCTTTTAATCTTTTACTTGTTTCAGTCATTTCACTGCAGTGATGAAGAAGCACCGCTTTTAGTCGAACAAATCGACCCCAGGACATATTCTTTGTAAGCCGATACTTATTCCATCTGTCTCTTGTGCCGAACCGCTAAATTACGGGGACGCAGATACACCAACATCGGTTGTCAAGCGATGGTGAGAGAACAAACACATACATACATACATACATACATACATAGTTACATACATACATACATACATACATACATATATATATATATATATATATATATATACGACGGGCTTCTTTCAGTTTCCGTCTACTAAATTCACTCACAAGACTTTGATCTGCCCGAGGCTATAGTAGAAGACATATGCCCAAGGTGCCACGCAGTGGAACTGAACCAGGAGCCATGTGGCTGGGAAGCAAGCCTCTTACCACACAGCCACTATTTCGCCTAAAAAAAACTAGTGGACGAGAATGAGATAACATATATATATATGCATGTATGTGTGTATATAATCTTAGAAAAGAAAAAAAACACAAATCATGTAAATACAGCCACCCACGGTTCTTGGTCGAAATGATAATTTATTCCGCCATTTATCAAACCGAAAATAAGTTCCTGGGTAGCTGTATTTACAAGATTTGTGTTTTATTTTTATCTTAAGATTATCTTTACTCCCTTCGCTGATTGAGTGCTTTTCTATTTGTTGAAGCATTGCCGCATAATACAAACATATATATACACATACACTTATATATATATATCTATACATATATATTTACATACATGTATGTATGTATATATACATAT
>NC_068993.1:48372825-48374928 GCF_001194135.2 Octopus bimaculoides
ATATATATATATATATACACACGAGTGGGACAAAGCAATGGAAAAACCTAGCCTCATAATTTTTAAATATCTATAAAACCGTCAGAAGCTTGTTTATTTTTATGCCTTTTGATTTATTATTAGTGTTACTTAATATGTTTTGCTAAAGTTACTGCTTCTTTTCAGATATCATCAGAGAAAGGTAATTAAAATTCATTAAAATGACAGATCTATCGGATTTTTCAAAGTGGTGAAATTGTTGGTACATGTACGGCAAGCGCTAGCGTAACGAAAACAGCCGAAATGTTTTGTGTATCAAGAAGTACTGTCTGCAAAGTAATAACAGCCTTTGAGAAAGAGGGAAACACCTCCTCGTCCAAACAAAACTCCGGAAGGAAACCAAAACTTTCAGATAAGGACCGTCGGACTCATACGCGAATTGATAGAAAGGATCACAAAAGTACAGCTCCCCAAATTACTGCAGATCTTAATGACCACCTCGAGAACCGAGTTTCCACGAAAGCTGTTCGCTGGGAGCTGCAATCAGAAAAAAACCACTACTTTCAAAAACTGAACTCTGTTGGACTCGGCTGCTCCACATTGATAAAGGGAAACTACCCGAAACGGGTCTGTGGATGCCAAACCAGCAAGGGGAAGTTAATGACTTCCCCTGTTCGAAAGTTTATGGACGCAGATTTGTGCGTCACATAGCTAGCGAGAGACGATCGCCTCTCGGAGCTAATCAGCAGCAGCATTCGTCCTATTTCTCTGGACTGCCACGTTAGTTTGGCAATAAATACTAATACCCAGTACTGCTGCTGTATCTCTCCATTACAGAGATTTAGAAATTATAACATTTCTATATATTATAACATTTTTATATATATATGCAGAAAGTAAATAGACACCTTTAATGTTCGAAATTTTTGATCTTAGCGTCTTAATATATTTTCAGCGGTGTAGAATTTACAATCTACTTATTCTTTTTCATTTCAGTGCCATTATATTAAAACATTTGCGAAGAGTAACCATGCAACGCACAAAAAATTTTGGGGTTGAGCGTTGATATGTATTGGAGCGATTTAAAGTGAGGTGTGGTGTTTGGTTTTGTTGTCTTTAGTGTGTCTGTGTCCAAATTTTTGGCACGTTTAATTCCATGGTCTATAAGTACGGGAGGGTATTGATGTTCAATGATTGTTATTTTGAAGCCTTGTAGGCGAAGTTCCCGAGTAATTGTGTCAGATACAATTGTACAGATCCTTTTTGCTAGATTGAATGGGATATTTATTTTGGTGTGTTTAGGATGGCATGAACTGAAAAGTTTTGAGTTTGTAGAAGTCAGTTGCAATTTGGTTGTTGGATGTTTTTATAATCAAAATGGTGATGACTGATGATGATTGACGGTGATTGATGATGATTGATGATGATTGACGGTGATTGATGATAATTGACGGTGATTGATGATGATTGATGATGATTGATGATTGATGGTGATTGATGATGATTGGTGCTTGATGATTGATGGTGCTTGATGGATGGATGGATGGATTGATTGGTGATGGTGATGGATGGATGGATTGGTGATGGTGATGGATGGTGATTGATGATGATTGGTGCTTGATGATTGATGGTGCTTGATGGTGGGGGCTTATGATTGATGATTTATGATTTATGATTTATGATTTATGATTGATGGTGATGGTGATGGTGACGGTGGCTGATGATGATTTATGGTGATTGATGCTGATTTATGCTGATTGGTGATTTTATGATTGATGATTGATGATAGATGATTGATGATTGATGGTTGATGATTTATGATTGATGATTGATGGTTGATGATTGATGATTGAAGATTTGTGATTTATGATTGATGGTTGATGATTGATGATTGATGATTGATGGATGATTGATGGCTGATGATTGCTAATTTATGATTTGTGATTGATGGGTGATGGTGATGGTGACGGTGGCTGATGATGATTTATGGTGATTCATGCTGATTTATGCTGATTGGTGATTTTATGATTGATGATTGATGATTGATGATTGATGATTGATGATTGATGATTGATGATTGATGATTGATGGTTGATGATTGATGATTGAAGATTTGTGATTTAT
>NC_068993.1:48375281-48376637 GCF_001194135.2 Octopus bimaculoides
GATGGTGATGGTGATGGTGATGGTGATGGTGATGGTGGTTGTGGTTGTGGTTGTGGTTGTGGTTGTGGTTGTGATTATGATTGTGATTGTGATTGTGATTGTGATTGTGATTGTGATTGTGATTGTGATGGCGATGGCGATGGCGATGGCGATGGCGATGGCGATGGTGATGGTGATGGTGATGGTGATGGTGATGGTGATGGTGATGATGATGATGATGATGATTGATGGTGGCTGGTGATTGATGGTGATTGATGATGATTTATGCTGATTGATGATTTATGATTGATGATTGATGATTGATGGATGATGGATGATGGGTGATGATGATGGTGGTGGTGGTGATGGTGGTGGTGGTGGTGGTGGTGGCGACGACGCCGATGATTACGACAACGACGAAGATGATAATGATGAAGTTGATTAGGTTAATGATAATACAACAACAACAACAACAACAACAACAACAACAACAATAATAATAATTACCACAATGCGCCCAAAATGGCTGAAAAAGTAAAGAATTACACATGCTTATTGTTGAATGAAAAAGAAACCAAAATGTAACGTTTTGTTAGTTGAGAAATATGTTCTTGAAACCAATTCTATATAGGTACTATAACAGGAAACACATACAATTACATCTGTAAGAGCATACAGCGACATAACACCTATGAGGATATTCATAAGCCCGTTCACGAATATAGCAATATCGGATTCTGTAAATATTTTCTATGGGAATAATATATGAGAATAGGACAGTTAGGGAATGTTTCTATCTTCTCATTTGGAATTGCTACTATAAGGAGAATGGTACACAAACATTTCTGTAAATCACTTAATAGATTACCTATGAGAATAGATAGACGTAAGCATGTTGCAAAATGTAGAAATCCTAAATAGAGTTTGCAGTACTTGATAACCTTCAACATTGTACGAAAAGAAAATAAACACAGATGCAAAAAACATAAAAATCCAATATTATTAGCGTCGGAAGCCGTATTTGTTCAAAATTAGCTATAAGTATACATACTTGCTGCAACTTATATGGACCATAAATATGTATACAAAACGCTTATTTGGAAATAAAAATATTCAATAAAAAATGCTACAACGAAGCTACCAACAATTGCAACGAGAGCAGCCATAATTGCAACACTATCAAGAATGATAATAACAACAGTAATAATGTCTTTATTTGTGGTAATAACCATAAAAAGCATCAACAGGAAATAATGATTTCTTTGTCAAAAATTCTATAGAATCATAGGAATACTTATATATGCATATTTATATATATCCACACGCACACTTATACACACACGCGAACACAAACATGTATATATATATATATATACA
>NC_068993.1:48376863-48381308 GCF_001194135.2 Octopus bimaculoides
ATATATATACACTCACACGCACACGAATATACACCTAGAACCATGCTAATAGCTTAGGAGTGAAATTTTAGGATTTCTTGGTTTTCTCTGAATCGATTTTGATAAAACTCTTCCCAGCTGGTTTCCACACAATGGCAACACCATTGCTATGTTTTCAAAATTCTGTGTAATATCCTTTCTTTTTTTTTATTTCAGATTCATCAGCTTTGAGGTGAACCACGTTAATAGCGTCTCGCCCCTCTAAAAAACAATGGGACGTGGAAATGTCCTTAACGATGAAGAAAATCTGTCATCATCAAGGAAAGTGCTAAAGGCACCACTTTTCATGTCGATGCGGAGAAGTTAGGTTGTCCTCTGGGCACGGTTAAACGATTCCTGAAGGACTCTTCGCTAAGAAAGAGAACATCCGATTGTGGGACCTTCCAAACTGTAACAGCTCTGGATTTAAGGAATATTGGCCGCAAGTTACGTAGGAAGCCTGGACAAACAAACAAAACCATTTTCACCGCCTCTGGATTTCCTCGTGTATCGAAAACCACCAGAGATCGCATCCTTGACAGCATCCTCGTACGCAGAAATTAATAGTAATCATACATGACACTCTGTTAGGCAACTTTGTACTTTATCAATGAAAATTAAAGCTATGAATATACATATACTTCAGGTCTAATTTCCCTTTTCTGTTGCCAAATCTATACATATTTGTATGTATATGTATATGAGTATGTGCATATGCATATGTATATGTTTGTGTGCGTGTGTGTGTGTGTGTGTATACATGCGTAGGAGTGGCTGTGCGGTAAGAAGCTCGCTTCCGTTTCCGGTCGTTGCTTGTCTTACTGCAGCCGTGCAGTGTGGACGTGAGTCTTTTGACTCCGCCCAAGAAGGAAAAACAAAAGGAAAATTTGAAAATTCGCACTGAAATTTGTTACCAGGCTAGTCTATAGCGTGGCGAATTAAGAAGCTCAGCTGCAAGGTAAGACTGTTTGTATTCTGGGTCCAGTGGGGGCTTGTTGCTTGTTGTATTAATTTTTTTACGAGCAAGGTGTCCCTACTGGATTGTATATTTTGGTCTGCCTGTAGTTGAGCAATTGGTTCACTTTTTTGTGAACAATTGTTCTCATTGTGAGAAATATTGTTTTGTGGGCGTATCCCACCTAAAAAAAAAGTTGAACTTTTATTTGCTTTATGAAAGCAATTTATTCAGAGAGAATTGTTCCAGTCGCTGTGTTCCGGGTTCAATTACAATACAAACAGGCCTGGAGTACTTATTGGCCGAAAATTAATGTTTTTTTTTTTTTTCTGTGAACTGCTGAAATTTGTTCCCACGCTTAATTCGCCACTTTACAGTGGCGAATTAAGTAGCTCAGCTGCGAGGTGGGGCTGTTTGTGTTTGGCCTGCCTGCCTGCAGTTGACCAAATTGATTCACGTTTTAGTGAATAATTGTTTTCAATTTGAAAATCATTTTGGGGGCATATGCCGCCTCGAAACCGCCTCCAAAATTAGAACCTTTTTGAAAATTCATAGAAGCTCACTGTGTTCCAGGTTCAAATTGGAGTACCAACGGGCCTGGAGTACCTAAGTGGCCGAAGAATTGTATTTTGTTTTGGAACTGTTAAAGTGTTTCTTTCTCTTCCTTCTTCCACCCTTTTGTGACTTTCTTTTTTTCTTCTTCTTTTTCTGAACTGTTTTTCCTTTCTTTTCCTTTTTCTTTTGGTGAACTTCTATTTGACATTTTTTTGTACTTTAACAGACATGGAAAAAATAATGAAGCCACTGTCTTGGAGTGAGAGGCTGTTCCACCCAAGCAGTGGATTGCAGAGTCAGAGAAGAGGACAGTGGTCTTGCGGACCTACTCCAGGTCACGCAACGCTGTTGCCCTCTTCAACAGAGAAAAAATAATGAAAGAGCTGGCAAGCTGTTTGCCAGCCAAAAATTATTATATTACAAGGGGGGTTAGGTACGCAACGGTGTGGTTGCTATTTGACTCCCCTGAAGAAGCTGGCATAGCGGCCAGCCAGCCCTTGCAGGGGGAGGAAATTTTGTTCCTCCCCACTTATTGCGGGAAAGGAATCACCAGACCCTGGGTATGTGGTGGACTGACCCTGGTACCAAGGCTGGGTGGATCTCTGATGCCATCCGGTGGGGCTTGGGGACAGTGGGCCCAGGCTGCTGAATGGCAGCATGGAGCCTGCTGTCGACTGGGAAGGGGTTAAAGCTAATTTGACCCTATGGACCCCAGTGGCAGTAGGAGAATGCTGTTTCCAGACTTCTTGAAAATAGCAAGGTTCAGGTATCTGTGATGCTTGAGGGACGCTCACCTAGGTGTCACCGGTGCCTGGAGCCTGGCCATATAAGGAAAAACTACCCTAAGAGATGTGAAATGGCCCCGGTGCAGGATAAAGTGCGCGCACCCCTCCCCATTTGAGGAGGAGATGGTGAAATGTGAATGGGATGTGAGGAATGTGAATGGAATGTGGATGGAATGTGAGGAATACGAATTGAATGTGAATAAAAGGCGAATGGAAAGTGAATGGAATGTGTGGAATGTGGATGGAATGTGCGGGATGCGAATGGAATGTGCATGGAATGTGCATGGAATGTGCATGGAATGTGCATGGAATGTGAGGAATTCGCTGCCATCACCACCAGTCGGATAATCGTCGCCATCAACGTCGCGTTCACCGCCAGTGCTTTTTGCTTCGTTGACTTCGTCGTCTCCGTCGCCGTCATCAACGCTGTCACCGTCGTGGTCGTACTCGTCACCGTCGTCCTCTTCGTCGTTGTCGTCCTCTTCGTCGTTGTCGTCCTCTTCGTCGTTGTCGTCCTCTTCGTCGTTGTCGTCGTCGTCATCGCCGACGCCGTCGTCATTGTAGTTGTTGTCTCATCTTCATCGTACTTGCTCTGAAAAGCTCATGATATTCACGCTCATGTTACCTCTCAACACACACGCACCACTAGGACACCAGCCTGCGGTTATATAACAACACCACACTAAGACAAAATTTATCAGATTAATAATTATAGAAACGAGAAAAAAAGCATTTGTAAATTTCGATGGATTTTAATGAAAATATTACATTTTCCTTCATCTTTATTATTTTATTTTTTGAACCATTGCAGACAGTTCGTGAGTTTTGCTATATTAGTTTTCTACGTCATGTCGAGCATATATTCTGGCATCACATTTTCCAAAGACGCTTAATGCTAACTTCTTGAGAATTCTTGTTATTCTCCAATCACCATGGAATTTACAACAGATTCTGGACTACGGATATTCCAACGAATAAGAAAAAAAAAAAAACAAAGACTGAAAATTGAGAAACAGAATTAAAATTAACTTTGAATTAAGAGAAAGAATTTATATAAACAAAGAAAATATTTATGAATTAAAGATGAATTTAACGAGGAAAAATATTTTTAAATATCTTAAATATCGCATACAGATCGTGAGTGTTAATGTGTTAGTTACCTGCTTCATGGGGTATAAATATTCTGTCATCAGAATTATCAAATGATTGCATAAGAGCAATTCTCCAATCTTCCAAGAAAGTTAATACTGTTTTTGCTCTGTAATTGTTCCAATGGCAAACCTGAAATCGAACAGAGAAAACGACAGAAAATACGAAGAAAAAAGCCACGAAGTATGACTGAATGTTACAGGTAAATGCACGTATGTATGTATGTATGTATGTATGTATGTATGTATGTATGTATGTATGTATGTATGTATGTATGTATGAGCGGGCGTGTGAGTATGCGTTGTCTGTGTACGTGCGTGCGAGTCAAATCATTAGTGAAGTCTCATGAGTGTTACTGATAACATAGAATGCGGTACAACCCGTTACATCGTTGCGTCATAGGCAGCTAAACCGGCACTCCCACCAGGCTAGCCTGCTGAGAAGGGTTGCGTGAAACCCAGCAGGATTAAAAGCCAGACTTGTGAGGAGTGATATACCCTGTCTAGGTTCAAGGACTGTCTAGCAATAATAGCACGGTCACTCAGAAATTCCGAGCTAGTGTCCGGTAGGCTGGAAACCACTGGGAGTGAGACACCTCTCCGCTTTTGCTAAATCCTGTCTCTTAGTAAAGGTCACTCTGATACACAAACAGATATGCAAAGAATGGCGTTGAGCATTTTGGGGATCTTCTGCTTGCGCTTGAGACCATAGTATTCTCACGTTACTTAGCCTGCGACCCACGTTGGCACTGGATATCTCGCCTCACCTTGACCCTAGATCATGTCATGACATCTATGAGGTGTCGTACAATCAGGTCTATGACGTGTCGTACAACCTTTATTTTACTCAAAATTTTGCAGAGACGTTGCTGCCATTTATTTGTATGAGCATTGCTGCCTAAATGCACAATGTTCTTAATTGTGAGCGATGGTCTTCCTTTGTCACGAGATAATCACCATCATATATATATATATATATATATA
>NC_068993.1:48381460-48386458 GCF_001194135.2 Octopus bimaculoides
ATATATATATATATATACATATACATATATATATATATATATATACATATATATATATATATGCATGTATACACATGTATACACATACATACATACATACATACATGCATGCATACATTATACACAAACATATATAATGAATATATCTATATTTCAATTGACAGAATATTTTTAAGCACCACTGATGTGGCTTTCCAGTCCTTTTGCACAGGTGTGGTAACAATTGTTGCTTTTACAGCGGGTCTTCAAAGAGCTTGTCACCCATGCTGGCTAGTGCTCTCCTTGCATCATAGAACTTTTCATTCAGCGTGTTTGCCTCTATCAGCAACCTCCAGCCATTGAATGCAAAATATAATAGAGATATTGATTATCAAGCGTTTCACGTGCCTGAATATTTTTAAAGTGAGGAAATGCCTGTCACAGGGACAGAACCTCACTCTAAGCCATGAATGAATTAGTCCACAACATTGAACACAAATAGTGTAGCAGATGTGACATCACAGTGCTTTAGAAATATCTCGATTTTTACAAGTTGTCAGATTTTTCGTCTACAAATTTTGTAAGGAGCTAAAGACTGAAGATGGAAACATATCACCAGTATCAAAGCATACAAAGTATTCTAAATGCTCTGAAATCTTCAGAACATCTGAATTTATCCAGCACGTTCAACAGACCATTGATTACAATCCCAGAAAGTCCATGAGGTCAATTGCAAAAGATCTCCATGTGTCAGAACGAACAGTCAGAAATGTAGTCCACGAAGACATTAGATATAAGTCTTATATAATGAGAAACGGTCAATTTGTCCGAAAAAGTGAAAGAAAATCACTACATCAGATCTAAAAGGCTCTTAAACAAAGTGAAAAATCCAGTAGAAGATTTAATTTGGTTTTCTAAAACGAAAAAAACTTCGAGCAAAATCAAAAAGTCAACAGAAGAAATAACAGACGGTTATATGCAGACCCTTCTGAAGTTCCAAGTGTTATGCATATAAAATTTTCTACAACTGTCATGGTTTTAGGGGTTATCAACAATGAAAGACATGTGATGTCTCCTTACTTCTTTCCACAATGTCTTAGAGTTAACTCTGCCACCTACATTGAGGACCTGGAAATAATTGTTAAGCCCTGGATAGACAGTGTCTGCAATGGAGGGCCATGTGTGTTTCAGTAAGGCTCTGCACTATCCCACATGGCTCTAGCAACACAGGAATGGTTGGCTGAAAATTTTCATGATCATATAACCCTTAACATTTAGCCTCCAAATTCCCTTGATCTCAAACCATTGGACTATTACATGTGGAGCGTTATTGAGAGAGAGGGTGTTTATATATATATATATATATATATATATATATATATACGTACAATGCTTATACAGATATACGTGTCATGTTCTTATGTCGGAGTGATGTGAACCATACGGATAATCCAGATGACCCAAGACTTATGCAGTGTATTTCTTTAAAGTGAAGAAAATTTGCGTTCCGTCAACCAGTCTCTCGTCCTTGAACGTCTTGAATCCAGTGGCGAAAAACATCAAGCTAACAAGGGATGCAAGTGATGTGATGCCGTTTTTGTGTATACGGAAACATCAAAGATTCTTTCTCAGAGTCCTGCCGGATCCATAACATGCCGGTTAGCTCATAGTCAGAGTCCTGCCGGATCCATAACATGCCGGTTAGCTCATAGGTAGGACACTGACTGGTACTATTACTCCGAATCAGCGTACACCTGGAGCAATAGCTGTTAAGGGATCGTTCCCTTCTCCTCAAAGCCCTGTAAATCTCGGACCAGAGCTCTACTTCTGGATGTAGTTTCAAGTCGTACCCAGGACAAAATACATGCACACGCACACGCGCAAACGCAATCTCTCTCTCTCACACACACATATATGTATATATACATATACACACATAGGCGTGTACTATATAAATATATAAGGAATGAGAGAAAGAAAGAGGATATTCGAAGAATAGATACATCAATACACACACCCACACACATATATATATATATATACATATATATATATATATACATATATGCACATGCTTACATACATACATACATACATACATACATACATACATACATACATACATACATACATACATACATACATACATATGATCACAGTTACAAATCTAAATATCAAATGTAATTTCTTGTTATTTGAAACTAAACACAGACAGAAATTCTTTTAAAAAAAAGTGTCTATAGCATTACCTCTTGAATAACCAGCGATTGCGTTCAAAGGTTCAATCAACAAATAATTCTCTTCAAGCGGTGTCTTCCTTTCCCGGTGGAAATGGGTTCGAATGAAGTGACAGAAATTTTGACGCCATTAAGTAACTCGATGATAAAGATAATCACATAAACAAAATTGTACAGAAAGAACTCTGTGACACTGTGTCTGTGGCTGTATGTCTGTATGTGTTTGTTGGTGGCTTCAAGATGTTTGCGTGTGAGTAGAGAGGGATTAAGAAGTAAGGATTAAGATCGGTAGATGGTAGGTTCCATTTTCATGAGTAAGGGATGTTGTGTTCTTAAAATATGAACGCCAATTAGACTTATAGATTAAATTTAAATCGAAGTTCTTTTCAGTTTGGTCAGTCATGTACTTACAATAGTCCAAATAATGCCTAACAACCCGGAAAAATTCCGTGATCATGGGACTGCTAATTTTGTGCGTGCATGTGTGTGGGAGGGGGTATGTGTGCGTGCGCGTGTGTGTATGTGTGCACACGCGCATATGTACATATATGTATGTGTGACTATATGTCTATGTATGTATTTGTCGATATAAATGCATATATATATATATATATATATATATTATATATACATACGAGAATTTATGAATTTATTATTAATTACGACAGTTGTTTCGACACATCTAGCATCGATTCCTCGTGATTGGAACACTCAACAATTGGTTCAGGAGCATTCGGTATATTTTATCTACCGTCTTTCATTTGCCATATATACATATATGCATGTATGTATACATGAGGGCTCCAACACAATTTAGTTCGAGCAATGCCATCGCTTTATTGTTCATTTTAAAGCAACAAAGATGTTGCTATTCAGTTCTAAACAACTGCATTTATTTGCCAGTCTTTGTCAACGATCGGTGTATCTTGCAACAGGTACTGACAGAGCTGATCTATGCAAGTTATACTGTCTTCTATACATCATGAAATTATTTATTCAAAGGTTTCGCAATCTTGGCTACGCCCTGCATATACTATGCAAGACATGATAGATTTTAAGCATAGCCTTTGTATCAGACTCTTTAAGTCAGGAAATACCTTGGTCAGTACACTCACATTTTCTAAACAGCGCATGTATTTACTCCCCAAAAAAGATATTCTATATCAAAGCATACAAATGAGGTTGACGGTGTTAGATCATAGGTATTCATCTAGAGATATACATAAATAAAGAACACGGTCATTCATTTGCGGCTGTTTCATGACCATTAATTTTATTCAGTTCATCTAGCCGTTCTTTGATTCTGTAATTCGTCAAAACGCATCCACGTTTTATACCAAGCAATAATCTTGTTCAAGTTGCTAGTCTAGTTGACGACGGCCTGGCTACACGACTGGTTGTACGTGATGACATGCTATTGCAGGCACGAAATAATAGCTCTAAGAATGGTTTTACATATTCATTTAGATATATAATAAACAAATATGTGGATATATATATATGTCTATATATATAGATAGATAAGTATATGTATATCATCATCACTACCACCATCATCATCATCGTTTAACGTCCATCATACATGAATGCATGGACGATTAACAAGGAGCCGGCCAGGTAGAAAAACTACCCTAGACTACTGCGTCTGTGTTGGCAGGGATTTTACGGCTGCTTGCCGTTCCTAACACCAACCACTTTGTGTGTGAGTGTGTATGTGTATGCATATATGTTTGAATACACAAACACACACACATTATATATATATATATATATATATATATATATATATATATATAATGTGTGTGTATATGTATATGTATATACATGCATGTAGATAGATAAATACATACGTAAATATATACATACATAGACACCTATAGATATTTACTCACTCATATTTTGATGCACACACATGCACACACGAAAAGTGACCACAACCATATTCCCAACTGCGATACGCTTTCACATTGCACTTGTTTATTAAGTAAATCTTTCTGCCATATTAACTCTCCTTCCTCTTCTTTCATTAGAGGAAAATTATGGCTTCGAAGCAGCAGTGACAACATGCCGTTACTGAATTTTGGGCGAATGAATAGTGCTCGTGGACCGATATTCTAGAACGGTACATTTCGTTTACAGAGGTCAATATCACTGACAAGGGCAATGCACCCAGATGAATTAAGAAGTGTAAAGTGGAAATCACCATTGAAAAGACAACAGGCAGTTGTATTGTCCTCATTTGTGACAGACGACAATAGGCAATGGCGCGTGATCGATTTATTCGTATGCGCAGGTGAGTTATAATTCGTGAACTTGCTGCTGTTGTCATAGTGCATTTCATAAGATGAAAAACTTTGCGTACTGGTATGTGCATAATAGATACCGCAGTAGTTACACACGATTCGAATGAAAGAGTGTGATGCTATGCTGTCAAATGCTGAACGTGTTTGACGCCAATGAAGCCATGTGTATCTTTTCCCGACCTGATGAAAGAAAATGAAACGAAGTTGTATCTGTATAAGCCAGAGGCGAAGGCTTAGTGCACGGAACAATGTCATACCGCAAGATCTATGAATTTTAAGAGCAAGCTAACGACAAATGAGGACATTTCGACCGGGTTTTTATATTTTTGCATCAAAAAAGCAGCTCTTTTCATTTCATAAAAAAGTTCTTGTGCTATAAATTACAAGCGGCTCGTGATTACGCATCGCGGTGCTCTGAACCTTTAAGCTAAACCGCCCTATGGTTCAAAGCACCGCGATGCGTAATCACGAGCCGCGAT
>NC_068993.1:48386640-48387368 GCF_001194135.2 Octopus bimaculoides
GATTACGCATCGCGGTGCTCTGAACCTTTAAGCTAAACCGCCCTATGGTTCAAAGCACCGCGATGCGTAATCACGAGCCGCGATGCGTAATCACGAGTCTTGTGTGTTTATTTTCCCGACCTGATGACAGGTAATGAAACGAAGTTCTATCTGTAAAAACCAGAAATGAGAGCTTAGTCCACGGGATTGTATCACTCCACTATAATCTCCGGACATTAGGAGCAAGGGAATGGCAGATAGCGGAATTTCGACCGGGCTGTTTTCCTAGTTTTGCACCATAATGCCATCTCTTTCATTCCTTAGAAAGTTCTTGTATCATAAATTGTTAGTGGTACATTAAGAAAACGGAAAACCTTGACCTACGTTTTTAGTGCAATACATCAAAAATGACTCTGAAAACGATTCACATGTCACCATTAAAATGAATGCTCGACTACCCACGGGTTTTCAAATAAAACAGGCAAGCAACAGAATGGTAATTCAACCATAGTAGTGACACTGACAGGGGCTATTTGTTATGTTAGTGAACACCTGGTAAGAACAGTGAAGAAACAGTGGTTCCACACTCCACAAAAATCTTAGAGATTTCGAACGAGTCCAGCACTACCGGATGCAGTTCAACGTCGTTCCCAGGACAAACTATATACATCTTCATACACAAACACAACGCGCGCATGCATAAACACATCCATATATGCGTGTATCTGGGTTTTATGTTTATTCATATA
>NC_068993.1:48387973-48390536 GCF_001194135.2 Octopus bimaculoides
TATAGTATTATGTATTATGTATGTGTGTTTATACATATATATATGTATATACACACGCACACATAATAATAATACATACATAAATACATTTAATATTGCAACTGCTCTTCGCTCTGCAGTGGAGATCCTATGCCTTGTCAGCCGTGCATGAATCTGTTCATCATCAGCCGTGCATACATCTGTTCATCATTTTTAGATGCTCTGGCTTTTGTAGTACATATAGTACATAGTCTCTTTGTTTCTTGTATGCTTCTCTTTTCACAGCTGTCTCTCTTTCCCTGAAGCTGCTTCTCTGAGCTGTTGCAACTGCTCTTCGTTCTGCAGTGAAGATCCTATTCCTTGTCAGCCGTGCATACATCTGTTCATCATTTTGAGATGCTCTGGCTTTTGTAGTACACAGTCTCTTTGTTTCTTGTATGCTTCTCTTTTCGCAGCTGTCTCTCTTTCCCTACACAGAGACATTCATTTGACTGACATTGACAAATTTGACACTTTCCTTCTAGGCATAGTTACGTACGTATACAGAAATACACGGATGCAGAAGATAGTAAACACTGAAAATAACTGGATGACGGAAATTATATTTCTTAATACGACGGGCCGAATGTAAATAAGAAATTTTTACGAGAAATAGAGAATCGTACGGGTTGATGCGAAATTTGTCAATGAACCAAAGAGTTAGTATCGAAGGAACCTGAAAAAAAGCCGTTAACAGAAAACACAAAACTGTGGGCCCTGAAAAGAATCGCCAGCGCGTGGATGAATTATTCGAGCGGGAAACATGTTATGATTCGTGAGATTGCTGAATCTTTTCGCAGTGTACTCTAGGAAATGAGGAAACATTTTGGGCATCGGAAAGTGTGTGTAAAGTCGTAGCCTCTGTGGTCGATGCTCGATTTAATAATGGAAAGAAGTGTGTTGTCTGGAGCGACGTGCTGAGAATATTTGACGTCAATGAAGCCATGTGACTTCTTTTCCAATCTGGTGACAGGAAATGAAACGAATTTGTATCTGTATAATCCAGAAATGAAATTTTATCCACAGAACTGTGGAACATTATCAAGGTAACAAATTTTCAAGAGCTGGCGAATGACAGACATAATTATTACGACTGGATTTCACTTTTGCAGCATAAACTGCTTCCCTTTCATGTCCTTTAAAAGGATTAAAACATGAATGGCAAGCGGTACATTGAGAAACCCGAGAGCAAGCGGTACATTGAGAAACCCGAGAAGCTTAGCCATAATCCTTTAGTGGATGGAATAGCTCGAAAAAAAAAATTTGGAAACGATCCACAATTCAGAAAGAAAATGTTCGACCACACATAGGTTTCCGAATAAAAGAAGTTATCGAAAAATTAGGATGACCAGTGACGCCTTTCTTTTTAAATTCCTGATCTGTTGCTCTCCAACTTCCACATCATTGCTCGAACGAAGCACAGTATTCGAAGTTTAAGAATCGATAAGAGAAACAAGGCGAAAGTGGCTTGAGAGAACAGGCTACAGCAGGAGGCAGCTGATAGCTTTGCAAAGATGATTGTAGCTGAACGAGAAGCTCAAATATCCCGCCGGTGATGGAAAGAGCTACTCGGCTAACGTGTGCAATATAAGCAGATAATATCAGTTCATAAATGGTCACGGTCATTTTAGCTATTCTTTTGCTGCAACACTCAAATATACACAATAACTATGAAGCAGTAATAACATGTACATGTATGTATACATACGCACAAAAATAAATACTTTATAGCTGTATATTACTTATTAAGGTACATTACATCTATGTAGTCACTTTAAATACACATATATGTACAATGTGTATGAAATTGCTATATTTGTATATGGTAATGAGGTGCTTCTCGCATTGTGTTCAAGGAGCTTACCTCCAACGATGACACATGCCTTCCTTCCAAGGAAGAAATTTTCCTTGAATGCCTTTCCCTTTTGTGGCCAAGGTAGGACATATAATACAACACACAACAGAAGTGTTAACCATCAAGCGTTGCCTGTACCTGAAGCTTTATATAATGTGGAAAGGTCTTCGGCAATGCCACTCCCACACTGTGCACAACGTATGTATTTCCTCAAACAGAAGAATGAGTCGAAGGCCATTGAATACAAAAGTTTTCGTAAGTTTGTCTCCATAATTTTTCTTTCTGATAACTGAATGTCTAAATAAAAGCGTGGTTTCTCAGACTCTCAGCTGTTGTAAGGACACTAACTCTTATCAGATCGCCTGGTCTTTGGTTTTTGCTTTTCGCCCTGCAGGTTTTCCATACATAACGAGCAATCTTGGAAATATTTCCAGTTTAAACGCTGCTGGTCTGACCATGTAACAGGTTGTACTGAGCTATATTTTACCAATAACACTAAGAGTGATCTGGCATTTATATACAGGCATATATATATATATATATATATAAGCAATGTTAAATCTCTGAACGAGGTGTTAACAGTAACTGCACGATAAAGTGAAGTATATTTGCCATTTAAATGTGGCTGACCCCTAAGGGTGGATGTTACTGTTGCTTTTAGCCCCAGGAGAACATCTCCTCCTCGATAAG
>NC_068993.1:48392427-48393808 GCF_001194135.2 Octopus bimaculoides
TGGATTGTATGAATATCATATGTAAAATTATGAATACATATATGTATGTATGTATATATGCATATGCACTCACATATCTATACGTATTTTATATATGTATATATACAGAGAGAGAGAGAGAGAGAATGAGGGGTAAAGAGAGAGAGAGGAAGAGTGAGGAAAAGAGAGCAACAGATAGATAGATAGATAGATACATACATACATACATACATACATACATACATACGTACGTACGGACATACATACGTACATACATACATACATACGTACGGACATACATACGTACATAAATACATACATGCATGCATACATACATACATACATACATACATACATACATACATACATACATACATACATACATACATGCTTACATACATACATGACACAGTTACAATTCTGAATATCAAATATAAATAGTCATAAACTAAATGAAGACAGAAATTATTTAATATAAGTGTCTATAGCATTACCTCTTGAAGAACCCTCCAGTTTGTTCAAAGTTAAAATCGGCTATTGATTCTACTTGAGATATGACTTTCGTTTTCTAGGAATGTGAGCGTTCAAATGACGTAACAATCTTTTTGAAGCTATTATATATTGTGACGTTTTCGCTGCAACAGCCAATCACGTCTCAGGAAACAATCCCATTGAAATAGACTCATAAAATCATTTTCCTCTGTGTGTGTGTGTGTGTGTGTGTGTGTGTGTGTGTGTGTGTGTGTGTGCGTGTGTGCGTGCGTGTGTGTGTATGTGTGTGAATGAGAGAGAGAGTATATGTGTGTTTGCTTGTTCGTTTGTGTGCGTTTGTGTATGTATGTATGAATGTGTAAACAACACTTTAGGAAGTTGGGATTAAGAAAGACAGATGTTAGGTTCGACTTTCGTAAGGGGCAACGCGTTGTATCCTTGAACATTTTAACATGGATGACATTTGCAAATAGATGCTATTTGTAGACGTGCGTTACCTCTCCCGCGTTGCGTTCAGAACAATGTTTTCTACTCACAAATATCTTAAGATTGCCTTGAAAACCCACTAGTGCCACAATTTCACGATACTAAAAACATGTGCACGTTTGAGTGTACAGATATCTATCTATCTATCTATCTATCTATCTATCTATCTATCTATCTATCTATCAATATAAAATTATAATTAAGGGTATCTAAGAGATACCATCATACTAGAAATAACAGTCAAAACTTGACTCTAAAGCCACATCAAATATTCATACAGAACCAGGAGTTTGTCAAAGAGACAAAATAAATTACCAAAAAATTATTGGAATTATCCAATAAGTTTTTGCTGGTTTATTTTATCTCTTTTGATGTATTTCAGCAAGGGATGTCTAGGAAATTGCTTAGCACTAGGTTTTTGTAG
>NC_068993.1:48395245-48396056 GCF_001194135.2 Octopus bimaculoides
TGTGTGTGTGTGTGTGTGTGTGTGTGTGTGTGTGTGTGTGTGTGTGTGTGTGTGTGTGTGTGTGTGTGTGTATATATATATATATTGAGAGAAAGAGAGACAGACAGACATACAGACAGAAAGTAATAAATATGACTTGTTTACAGGTAGATATTATTTAATGATTACGTTTGTGATGGGTGCAGATTTTAAATGTTTGGAAATGTCGTAATCGTTATCCTTATAAATATTCTTTAAGGATGCTTCAAATATCCTCCATTTGCATATATCTATCAATACTAAACTGCAACGGAATTTCACGTTATGCAAATGTTCATTTCTCCATTTTAATACATACAGTTAAGAGGTTTTTCATAAAACTGTTCCATCATGGTAAATATTTCGATTACGTCTGTGATTGCTTTCCATATTTAAAGCTACTATAAGCGCCGTACGCGTGCTAGTTTCGATACGTTAAAGATATACATTGTTCTGTCCACTTCACTTTGTTGTTAAGAGTAACACTTCAGCGTGTAACATGACAAGTAGGATATTATTGTACATTCTCATTAAATTGAGTTCTTTCGCAGTCATTTTATATAATAATAATAATAATAATAATAATAATAATAATAATAATAATAATAATAATAATAATAACAAAATACAAAGAGCTGGAAATAGAGGTAACTCGAATGTGGAATCTAAAAACAGAAACAATTCCTATCATAGTAGGTGCCTTAGGTATAATAAAAAAAAATATTCAGACAAATACATAATAAAAACACCAGGACTTATAAATATATATAACATACAGAAAATTGCACGACTG
>NC_068993.1:48396663-48398633 GCF_001194135.2 Octopus bimaculoides
GGGGGAAAATACAAAGACAGACATAATCAATTCCATGCAGCCACAACAGAGGTTGCTGGAAAAAATAGGTGGGGGTTGGCTGATGTAAGGAACACTAGAAAAAGACATCGAGAGCACTATAGTGGCTGGGCAAGACCAAGCTTTGGCCACGAACTGGAAGGTCAACCTCCGAAATAAGCACGTGTTTATTCATTTCAAAGAAAAAAAAAAAATAGTCTTAATCTCCTTCATTGTAGGCTCACTGACTTCAGTGCACTGCCCCTTCATAAAGGGCTCCATAGAACACCTCCAAAATGAAGATGTCTAAGATTCTTACCACAGTCTCCTTCATCATCTTCTTCAGCGCGGGAGACGATCAAGTCACAGGAAGCAAGGTCTGGACTGAATGAATGGTGAGGGACAGTTTCTATGGCCATTTCTGTCAAATAGTTGGTTATAAGTGGTGCATTGTCCTGGTTCGGATGCAACCGAACCGATGACTCTGGCCTCTCCTGATAAAATTGCTTCCAGAAATCTCTCAAAACCTCCGCAAACTACACTTTGTTGACTGTGTGGCCCAAGGGAACCCAATGCATGTAGACAATACTCTTGCTGTTGAAAAAGTGGATCATCATGAGACACTCAGTGGACCTGCTTTATCTGTCCCCTTGCGCCGGCGAAAAACAGATGTTCGGCTCATACAAGTTAATTCATAGTAAGTCTGGAGTATATCTGTAGTGTTCTTTGCCCAGTTTAACACATAGCGAGCACCCAAATTGTCCTCATGTCCCGTTCTGCCATCTGCAAACTAGTCACCTGTAACAAGCAATATGGAGTAGGATGTGTTCAAAGTGCTGTTTCGGCCGTCTCCTTCAATAAGAAAAAAAAAACAAATTGGCAGGTGAGAACCATTATATATATAGTAATGATATATTAAAATTACTATAATCAGGGACAGCTATAACTACCTCTCCTAATACAGTTTCAAAAACTTCCAGAATGCACAACGTAAGCATTAATTTGAGGTTGAGAAGAACACTTCGGGGCCCAAATCGTGTATGTATTGCGTACTTATTGTAGGCACATTTCTTATGCTTCATACGATATTTATATCGATTTAGGAGGCGATAAACATAATCACGAACCAGAAAGGGACTGGAGCCGATTTAATGTTTCTACCATGCATTGTGAATTAAAAATGGAAATATAGTAAAATAATTAATCATAGTACAAGACTAGGATTACCAGTAAATCCTTGCAACTATTTCATAATAGGGTTGCATAAACTTTGATAAAAGCGAAAATGCTCAACAGCTTTCTGCGAAATGTCAAGGACGCGAAATTTTAAATTCCATATAAATCTGTTGAAAACTGTTGACCCAAAAACTAATGATTATAATTTAATCCATTTCAGCTTTGGAAATATTAGATGCTGGAGGAAATATAATAAAAAATTCGAAATTTAAACTATGTTAATAAGGGTTTGCACATAATGGTCCGTTTTTTAATATAAAAACGTAACCATGTATGTGATGCGGTCTTTCATAACTTTCAGCACATGCGGATGCATACATGTGAATTTGTGTGTGTGTGTGTGCGTGTAATATTCAGTATGTTCCGGCTAAATTTGACGGTTTACATAGAAGGAAAAGAAAACAGACTATCCCATCCATATATAAAATAATTCTATATTTAAGAGATGAGAAATTATTTACATTATTTACATTATTTACATTTGACGGATATTTGTCCTCATCTTGTTTGTTGTTAACACAGCGTTTCGGCTGATATACCCTCCAGCCTTCATCAGGTGTCTTGGGAAAATTTTGTGTGTGTGTGTTTGTGTGTGCGTGTGAGCGTGTCTTTGTATCTGTGATTGTCCATCACCACTGCTTGGCTACTAGTGTTGATGTGTTTACGGTCTCGTAAACTAGCGGTTCGGAAAAAGAGACCGATTGATTAAGTACCAGATTTATTTTTTCGACACGAAT
>NC_068993.1:48399334-48401478 GCF_001194135.2 Octopus bimaculoides
ATATATATATATATATATATATATATAAACATATATATCTTCTTGTATGTATGTATGTAAGGGGTCAATTTCCGCTCTCAGTTTTTTCTCATGCAGATTAATATGTTCGCGCATGCACAACACACACACACACACACACACACACGTACACACACGCACATATACAGACACACAGACACACCCACACGCACATATATATACATATATATATATATATATATATATTTATATGCATATATATATGTATATGTATATATGCATACATGTGAAGGCGTGCGGCGTAGTGATTAGGGTGTTGCACTCACGATCGCAACATCGTTGGTTCAATTTCGAGACTGAGCTGCAAACTGCGTTCTTGGCCAAAACACTTTGCTTCGCGTCCCTCCCAATCCACTCAGCTGTAAGAGTTTTCTCCTACGAAGGATTATCTTTCCCTGCTCGGGGAAGTGTTGGCCTGCTTGGGGTGGTGTCATTCGAAAGTTAAAATCGATTCAAAGCGCATTGTGACCAGCGATGTATAACAACATCGGATCACACAATCACATGAGATACATGCATGCATATATGTATATAAAAACCTTCTGAATGGAAGTTTTCGAGCTTTTGTTCTTCGTCCTTTTGAATTTGGTGGTCACACTTGCTACATCCTCGTCGAACTTCATGTAGCTCACTGCATCATTTGCCTTCGGCCACTTAATTGTTGGCTTCTTCATGTCTATCTCTTTTCTTAGCTGTTCCGATTCAACTGTGGAATGACCCTCGCTATGGTTTCTTTCCAGGAGGTTCTGGTCACACGTCTTCCGGTTTTTCAACCCGCGCTATATATACAGAGTGTGGTGAATAAATTATCGTCTAAATTACGCAAAAATGAAAATAACACTGACATCTCATTTTAACGGATATATTTATCAAAATTACATAAACATAACTTGAAATACTAAAGAGTAGATTTATTCAATGAAATCGCCATTGACTTGAACCGGAGGCCTCCAGACGACTTCGGAATCTCCTGCAACTTTTCTGGACGATTGCCTTGTTTAAGTTGGTGAATGGTGATATAATCCTTGACTTCAGGCCATCTTTGGTGTTACAAGGAGATTTGTTGATCTCTGGCTCAAATGCGCCCCACACATAGTAATCAAAGGTGTTGCAGTCGGGGGAGTTAGGTGGTCAGATGCTAGGGGTAATGTGGTCGCAAAAATTTTCTGACAGCCATGACTGGGTTCTCCTGCTTGTGTGGCATGGTGCAGAGTCCTGTTGCCAAACATAGGGTCTCCCAGCTGTCACCCTCTTCATCTAGGGCAGCACTACCTCCTCTCCAGGTACTTGATGTAGGCCTCCGCGTTGAGTCTGAGGTTGTGTGGGAAGATGAATGGAGGCATAACTTCGCCATCACTAGTGACCACTCCAAACACCATAATGTAGACTGGATGTTTGGTTTTTATCACTCTCGGTACATGTTTTTGAGACACCGCAAACCAACAGATTAACACCCAAATATTCTGAAGTGTTCCTACTGGAGCTCCCTGCATGAATCTCGTGCAGTACGTATATGTATATGTTTATGAGTGCACGTGAGGTTTGTTCTTTCTTTTTATTCAAGTCTCTCAGACTCTGGTCATAGCCAAAACGTTATAGTTGTTCCATGTACAACACTCTCAGTGAAGCATTTTCGCTATGACTTGAATGAAAAGACGATGTGAACTTGGATCTAGTTACAAAGCACACACACACAACCCATACACACATCTCTCTCTCTCTCTCTCTCTCTCTCTCTCTCTCTCTCTCTCTCTCTCTCTCTCTCTCTCTCTCTCTCTCTCTCTCTCTCTCTCTCTCTCTCTATATATATATATATATATATATATATATATATATATATCTGTTTCTCTATGTGTCTGTATGTCTGTCTACCTATATACACAAACACCTATACGCACATATATATATATATAAGCAGGTGTGTATATTATATATATGTATTATATATATGCATATATACATATACATATATGCATGCATATATATATGTATGTAGATAGATAGGTAGATAGATAGATAGATAGATAGATAGATAGATAGATAGATAGATAGATAGATAGATAGATAGATAGATAGATATGCATATACACTTGTACACTTGTGTG
>NC_068993.1:48401488-48403521 GCF_001194135.2 Octopus bimaculoides
TAAAATGTTTCATAAAATTGCATATAATTTAGTTCGTGATTAAATTTGTTGCAAAGTGGGTCACACAGACACAGACACACACACGCACGCACGCACGCAGGCACGCGCACACACACACACACACACACACACACACACACACACATACACACATACACACGTGTATATATTTGAAAGAAAAAATATATTGACGCACGTTTAGCTTATGTGTATGGCGATGCGTGCGTATGTCTATGTGTGTGTGTATTCGGGAGTTCTGTGTGTGTGAGTTTGTTTATATGTGTGGTGGGGTGCGTGTATTTAATTTGATAAAAAGATCCAAATACCTAAAGTAGTGCATATAAAATATTGACAATAAGCTGAAGTTGTTTGAACTGTAACTGAGTTTTTGGTTTCTAATTTCTCAAAGCAATTTGATAAGGTTCGTAGAGTGGGAATATATAAGTAAAATGATCTGAAGCATATTAGGATATGATGAGTTACAGTAAATCGATATTTTATTGGTTGCGGTGAAGCCATCAGGAAAAACGTCACGTCACCGTCTATGCATTTCTATACTTTCTTTTAACTTGTCGATCCTGGAGGAAGGACTAGTGTCCACGATTCTTTTTTTGGGCTTTTCAGAGCGGTAGAGTTAGTGTCCATTTTAAACTGCGGTAAATCAACATCTGCAGAAAATATGTAAGCAGAAAAAAGGTTCCAGAAGGCCAATGTCTGGGAATGAGGGATTTGGCATAGTGGTGAGTGTAGATTCATCTCTGTTGGATACAACATATTTGAGATGTGGTGGAAAAAATATTGTGTCATGGGATATTTGAATGCTAAAGGCAAGAGACCATCCAACTCCAAGATGTCAAAAAACAGAACAGACAGACTGTCGATACAATATACATACTGACTAAAGGCTACGGTCTGTGCGGTAGTGATTTTATGTCAAACAGCAGAGATACCCGCGTCACCGACACAAATATGGGCACATCATTCCATTGAGGGTCTCATTGGCGCAGGCGTGGCTGTGTGATAAGAAGCTTACTTTTCAGCCACATGATTCTAGGCTCAGTCTCTCTGTGTGGCACCTTGGACAAGTGTCTTTTACTATAACCTCGGGCCGACCAATGCCTTGTGAGTGGTAGAGATAAACTGAAAGAAGCTCGTCGTATATATATATATATATATATATATTCTTTTATACGTTCAACCCTAGGGCTCTGGCGGTGCTGGGGCACCGCCATATGTGTGTGTATGGGTGTGTGTGTGTGTATGTGTGTGTGTGTGTGTGCATGTGTGTGTGTGTCTGTATGTGTGTCTGTCTGTCTGTGTCTGTGTGTGCGTGCGTGTTCGTGTCTTTGGTTGTGCCCAACCACTGCTTCACAACAGGCTTTGGTGTGTTTACTTCCCTGTAACTTAGCGATTCAGCAAAAGAAACGATAAAAGAAGTAGCATACTTAACAATAAAATAATTACGGGGGATCGATTCATTCAAATCAAAATTTCCTCAGGGCAATGCCCCAGTATGGCCGCGGTGTAATGACTTAAAAAAGTGAAAGACGAAAGATAATAAATAAGAGATAAATAATTTAAGGACAGTAAAGAATTAGCCGCTGTTGGGGACTGAACTATCTTCTGGTTCTACATAAAGGGAAGGACTAGTCTCTGGGAAACAGTCCAACCTGTGCTAAGATTGAAGCTGTCCCCAAATACTGAATTCCAAGTTATGATATAAGAATAAACACACTTGTTTACATCGATTAACTGAAATGGATGAAATGGTGCCATATGATGGAGATAACAAAATCGAACACAGTAACTTTCGAACTCAGAACATGACGAACAAGGAAACTTAATATATAAAATACGTTTTAGATGGGCGCTTGACTATTTCCGCTATTTCAATGATTATTTAATGTATAATAAATGTCTTTTTTTTTTCCAATCTAATATAAAACGATTATAAACAATAGATATAAATTAAATTAAACAAATATATAAAGTTATAAACATTTATTTTAAATAAAACTAACATACCAACATAT
>NC_068993.1:48404089-48404977 GCF_001194135.2 Octopus bimaculoides
TATATATATATATATATATATATATGTATATATATATAGTAATAATAATAACATATTAATACTAGTAGCAATGTTTAGAGGAACAGAAAACTAATAATAAATATTAATATATATATATGCATATATGTATGTGTATATGTGTGTGTATATATGTTATGTATATATATATGTGTATGCATATGTATGCATATATGTTATATATATAGGTATGTATATGTGTGTATTGTGTGTGTATACATGCATATTTATATGCATATATATATATAGAGAGAGATAAATATACTTCTGGCTATGTGTGTGTATGTGTATGTACGTCAATAATATTAATTGTATTTGTATATGTGCGTATGTTTGTGTACGAAAAATATTTTTTTTAAATGCCTTCATATAAACAGGAAGGGAAAAAATAAAAGGCGCACACACACACACACACAAATAAACACATGCGCACAGACACAAACACACACACAAGCATACGCACATACGAAGCCAGTTAAGCAGTGATTGTAATATTATTTCTACCTAACAACCAAATTGATAAATGTTTTCTACTCGACTTTAGTCTCAGCGACAAAAACATAAATAACAATATTATTCATTTTTTTTTTTTTTTTGGAAACGGATGAAATATTGTTATTTACTGCATTCCAACACAAATTTAATTTTAAGATCATCTCCCTTCCCTTTCACTCTTCTTTTTTTTTCCTCCTCGGCCTTCCTCCACAAACACAAACAATACACATATACCTATATGCATGTATGTTTGTGTGTATATAGATATATATTGTGTGTGTGTGAGTGGGTGTGTATTTATGTTATATGCATGTGTTTGCGTAAATATATATACATTTATGTATGTGTGTATGTATATATATATATATATATATA
>NC_068993.1:48405685-48410172 GCF_001194135.2 Octopus bimaculoides
GTACGTATGTCTCATTTTAGTCGTAAATATATATATGTGTGTGGATGTATGTGTATATGTATGTGTGTATGTGTGTAACTATAAGTGCGTGTAACTATAAGTGTGTGTAACACACAGACACACTTTTCTTTATTTAGGCAAATTTAAATTGATAGTTTATTAGAAACATTACTTGAATGTGTATGCGCATAAATATACGCTGTATGTAATTATGTACGCATATGCATACATATTAACGTGTGCGTGTCTGTGCATACGTGTCTGTACGTTCGTATGTGTGTGCTTGCGCCTGTGCGTTTGCGTGTGTCTGTCGTGGGGAAGAGAGAGTGTGTGTGCTCATGTACGTATGTATATATATGAACGTATGCATATACGTACGTATGTATATAAGTATGGATAGATGGATGGGTGGATGGATGGATGGATACATGATGGTATGTATGCCTATAACGCCCCCTGGCGTGCTGATTCCATATTTTGATTCAAGTGAAACAGTGGTAGGGCTTCATATAAACAAAGAGGTTCACATCATAACAAGAAACTAATAAACACGTTAGCGTTTAAAATATTCATATTTGAAGCCTTATATCTTAAACAATGACTCAAAAACAAACACTTCAATTACAACAATATCTTGAATCATAATTTCTCTACATATAAACGTACATGCGCGCATACACATACAGGCAAACCAGATATGTGTGTGCATGTGTGTGTGTGCGTGAATGTGTAAGTGTATATATACATACATATACACATATATATTTACATTTACATATACTTACACACACAAACACATACACACACGCACACACACACACACACACACACACATATATATATATATATATATATATATATATATATATATATATATATATATATATATATATATTTATTTATTTATTTATTTATATTTATATTTATATATATATATATATGCATGGGTCTTCAAGCAACCCTTCAGGCTAAAATACACGTAGGTGATGTTATTTGAAAAAGGGGATGCTGGGCTATGAGAATACACGAGAAGAAAAACGAGATACGGTGAATAAAAACAGGGGAAAAAAATAGAAAACGAAACACAAATCAAAGACCTGCGTCCTCTTTGTCCCTCGAAATCTTTATTAATCAACGAAGAGGAGGTCAAATCTATGAGACAGCTGTTCAATCTGGAGAGGGTTGCGCCCACCAGTTCGACAAAGAAAATTTACCCATGTGTTTCCATTTGTTAAGGATTTTCGAAGAAAAATTAAATAGTGCGGTGAAATCCTTGGATATAGCAAATATATGTGTTCTTTTCAGGTACACATTGTTTGCATTTCCTTGATCCACTTAAATACGGTATGGAATCCTCCATGATCATCTACTTAATTGTATGTGGTGTGTAGTTTACTCCAATGACCAGAGCCCTGCTTTATAAATACGACCAACTACGAAGTATTACTTCGATACACAAAGCCCGATAGATATATTTACAAATAGTCTTTTATTCTTTTACTTATTACAGCATGACTGCGGCCATGCTGGAGCACCACCTTGAAGGATTTTTATCAAACGAATTGCTCCCAGGACCTATATTTTAAGCATAGGACTTATTCTATGGGTCTCTTTTGCTGAATCGCTAGGTTATGGGGATATAAACACACCAAAGCTGGTTGTCAAGCGGTGATTGCAGGAAGCAGTCACAGGCACAAAGACAAGCACACATATATACTTATATAGGCGCAGGGGTGACTGTGTAGTAAGAAGTTTGCTTCCCATTTACACGGATTCAAGTCCAGCCCCACTGCGTGGCACCTTGCACGATTGTCTTCTACTGTAGCCTCGGGCTGACCAAAGCCTTGTCAGTGTATTTGGTAGACGGAAACTTGTTCAAGGTGTCAAGCAATGGGACTGTGTAGGAATCCAGCAGTAAAAGGAGAGCGAACTTAATGAGAGTATTATTGTAACGTTTAAGTATGTCTACAACAGAACCAGTTAACACTACAAGCAACGAAGGAGCAATAACGTCAGAGCGTGACAATACGTGGATCGAAGCCCACAACTTCCCATTGATGTACGTGTTCTGTATGATATCTAAGAAATGTTTTGAAATACAGTTTATTTTGGAGCCATTGGGTAATTGGTTTTCGTTTAGGTGGTCTTTTGTGCCACAATATTTAAAAAAAATATGATTACGTAATCAATGACAATGAATAAAATGCCAGAAGATAGTGTTAATTTTTAAATGTTATCATATGATCTGTGCGTCATGTGCAAATGTTAAACTATAATAATCAGATATAAAGCACAGGCATGGCAATGTGGTTAAGAAGTTTCCTTGCCAACTTCTATAGTCTCAGGCCAACCAATGCCTTGTCAGTGAATTTAACTCATAGAAACTGTTAAGAGACTTGTTTAATATATATGTGTGTGTGTGTGCGAGTTTGAACACCTCCGCAGTGTATATGCATGCATAGCAAATTTCAACTATTATTCTGTAGATTGGAAAAAATAATGAACGGCCTTAATCAGTTTTCGAACCATATTGGATTCTCATCAGGGGTGTCTACATCATTTCACAAAACCTAAAGGAATAAAGAGACAATCTGTTTATATACACCACACATCTAGAGAACTGGAGCCATTAAAGCGAATAACGTAAGTGTTCACAATATTTAATATCAGGGGCCTGTCAACAGGGAACTCCAATCAACACATTATCAAGGTATGATATATGTAAAACTACGTAGCAGAAATACTAACAAGGTAAGTGAGAAATACCTCTCCGGAGATTGAAAACCTGATGAACAGCCTGATATACACATACATACATACATACATATATACATACATACATACATACATACATACGTCAGCTAGTTTACATGCATACTGTGTGTGTGTGTGTGTGTGTGTGTGTGTGTGTGTGTGTGTGTGTGTGTGTGTGTGTGTGTGTGATTTTGCGTGTGTGTGTGTACATACATGTAGCTGTACGGCGAAACAGACAATGCGAACAAATACCAGACTTCGATATAAGATGAACGATAGACGTGTTTGACTGAAACCCTTCAAAGCCCTATGAAGGCTAGAAAGACGAGGGTCATAACAAAAAGAATTTATCGATTCCTGATCCATGTAGGCGTATCACTTTTGGAGTGTCGGACAATATACCTTGCGGAATTCTGTTATAGCACCTATCTATCTGCGCTCGAATTCCAATGTTGTCAAATTTCCCTTTCTTTATTCCGTGATCGATTTAATAAAGTACCAATCAAGAATTGTCTTTGCTTTCATCGATCAATCTGCATCGATTAATCCCATCTGCAATACGCCATTTCCCCGTCTTCCGTCGCCTATATATTCTACTACTGGACAGGGCTTCGGTCCGTCGCAGGTTTACTCGATTTTGCTCTAAGTGAGTGGACTGGACCAACGTGAAATGAAGTATTCTGCTGAAGAGCACAAAGCATCACCCGGACGAGGAATCGAAACTGCAATCTTACGATCATCTGTGCAACGCCCCTAAATACGAAGCCACAGATTCCGCGTAATATTGGGTTGTCAAGAAAGTTCATGCCGATTTTTAAAGGACAGAAAAAGATCAATAAATACTTGCCATTACATTTTTACTCAACCAAATATGAACCATTTCGTTGCACAATGCGTCTCCATCTTTCCTTTAACTTGAAAATACCCCTTTCCTAGAACTGAAGCAGTTTCGTGGCAAATAAGTCGAAAGGTAAGCTACTATAACTCGGCACGAACTTTCCGGACAACCCAATATATTTAATAAACTAAAATGCTTAGTTGATGAGTTTCGAACACAGAGCATCGTGGGACACAGCACTTGGTTTCCAAGACGGCTTCAGACCTGTCTGGCTTTTGGAACAGTTCATTATTAGAGCCATTTTGTTATAATAGATGTCTAAAAAGACAGGTTACACTCGACCACAAACCTCCTAATTGCGGTTAGTGTTTGGGCTGTGAAGATTTTCTGTACTTCCCATTCTCATCCCGGTAAAGTTGTTAAAATTAGGTATATATGCATACATACATACATACAAGCACAAATACATACACACATACACACATACACACATACATACATACATACATGCATACATACATACATGCATTCCATCCAAGATGTTAAAGTCAATAGCTATCAGAAATGCTCGTGTCTTGCACAATAACGTCTTGGACAACACCGCTAAAACTCTCAGCAATGAAGCTAAATAGTCCGCAAGCAAGCAAGACCAAGATTTCCGGATTTGCAATGTTATTTCAGAATATCCTTCTCCAAGAGAGATGTCTAAACAAACACCAGGGGTCTCTCACTCTCCGCTGCTGGATGGCCGTTAAATCTATTGAGTTCATTCACTCTTTCACAGGCCTCAGTCTTCCTCCTGCAGGACATATAACATACGCACGTACCTCTATGTTTTAATGAGTGCGTGTGTGTGTATGTATATAAATATATGTATATAAGTATGTATGTATAT
>NC_068993.1:48411015-48413377 GCF_001194135.2 Octopus bimaculoides
ATATATATATATATATATATATATATATATATAGATGTACATATACATATACATACATATATACATACATATATAATACATACATATATATATACAGACATATATACAGAACGCACATACAGATAGAACTTGGACATATACGTATACATTGTCATACACACACATACACACGGAAAGGTGAATAACTTATAAACAGAAAATATGCCATCAAACCGCTCTCATACATTTGAAATATTAAATACATATTTTTCATTAAAATATATATTATTCATAATAAATACATATTATAGATAACTATATTACATAAACATATACTAGAAAAAGTTTATGTTTCATATATTATATATAACATTTTTATTAGGATGAAAAATGTATTTCATTCGTTTTATTTTTGGCATTTTTTTCTCTTTTGGCATCATTTATATATATTTTCGTTAGTTATGATTTATTTTCGTTAGTTATGATTTATAATTCATATATATATATATATATATATATATTTACATATAAAAATATATGTGTGCATGTGTATATGTACAGCTATATGTATACGTATGCGTAAATATATATATACATGTGTGTGTGCAAGTATGTACCTGTGTATTGTTCATACGTGTGCAAGTGAACGATTGCTTACGTAGATATATTTATGCGTGTGGATGTGTATTTGCTGTGTTTTAGTGCTTTTATTTATTTCATTTTGTTATGAATCACATTCGTTATTGTTGTTGTTGTTGCTTAATACAGAATAACTTTGATTGATAGAGTGAATGTATGACCAAAGTGTTCCAAGCATGGCCGTCTCACCTTATTTTAAGTAAATCAGGGGCTACATCCTATAATACATTTTACCAGAAATATTTACCCCACTCCATCCCCACCCCAGCAATGCTTAATGGTTATTTGGCGCACACAACTACATATAAAATGATGTCACATATTTACAAGAAGAGGGCTGAAAAGAGTAGCAATACCGTTTCCTCCGTTGCGCGTTTGGATCTTCTGGAGACGGATCCGTTGTAAAGATACATTGCAGTTTCAATCCAATGCCGATACAATCAACCAAAAGCTTGCAACACGTTATGGAACGCGTAGAGGGGAACACAAATGATGTATGTCCCAGGTCTTCGAAGCAGGTCCAGGAGAAAAGCAGATATAAGTCAATTTTCTAATAGTAAATTTAGAAAACTTTCCTTTTTGTTTCCCCTACCCTTTAAAAGCCATCCTGCACCCATGAGATTTGCTGTCCCCCCAGAATGGAAACCCATAGTCTAATATGTATATATGTACATGTGAGTGTGTGAGTGTGTGTGTTTTAAGACGAGGTGGAATTTGAGCAGAAAGTGGGTCATGGTGGCCGTACTTAGTCTCTGCGAGCAGAGTACAAACCCCGCGGGGACGGATTTTGATTTTCAGTCTTTCGGGATTGATAAAAGAGAGGATCAATGCAAAGCCGTTTGTTGACAGAAATGTCGAGCAAAATGTCTTGCTATTGTCCTTTCCGGTTCTTTCTCTTCTGATAGTAAAGCTTGCTACGATGATGAATCTAAGCTGTGCAGACCCAAGTTCGGCGGCTTTCCTTTCGGATAAACAACTATGATTTGTAGAAGGGAGACATCCAAGGCTGGGGAACAGTCAGTCTTCCTCAAATGAACCTTGCTCCGACTGGCGCATACCTGTGTATGCCCTGACGAAAGTCCTCAGAATTTTTTTCATACGATAACAAGTATCTGGGGGAAATTAACTGCTATTTCTCACACGTGAAATGATTCGATAAATGCCGTCTCGTTAGGTTGTGTTATCTGTATGGTTTCACGCTGTGTAGGCTGACGTAACAGATAGTAAGAAGGAAGCAGGGTCTTGGTGCCTGTTTTATTATCTATTTAAAGTGATAGAGTGCACGCGCAGCGACAGCGGTGGTGGTGGTGGTGGTGGTTTTGGTGGTGGTGGTGGCGGCGGCGATGTAGGCGGTGGTTATGGTGGTGGAGACGGCAGTGATGTATATTGGTTGTTGTTGCTGTTATAAATGCCGGCGAACCCTGTGGAATTTGCACGTGTTCGTTGGCATATATATAATACCATTTTTCCATATTATGTATACAAGCATAAATAGATAAATAAATAAATAAATATAAATATATATTTATATATATTTACATAATATATATATATATATTATATATATTATATATGTATATGTATATATAATATATATATTATAATATATATATAACATATATACATATATATACATATATATATATACACACACATACACATATATATATATATACACATATATATATATATGCATATATATATATATATGTGTATATATATATATATATATATATATATATAT
>NC_068993.1:48415601-48418238 GCF_001194135.2 Octopus bimaculoides
GAGAGAGAGAGAGAGAGAGAGAGAGAGAGAGAGAGAGAGAGAGAGGGGAAGAGAGTAAGTGAGAAAGAGGGTAAGTTCAATTGTCACCAATTGTGACCGAAGTAGCACCTATATTACTAGAAATAAGTGTCAAATCATCAGAGCTGCAAGAATGCCCATTTTCATATACTGACAGGGGAGGTGATGTTTTTTTAAAGGCATCGACAGCTACTTCTCCTTACCGTTCCGATGACAGTCCGATGTAATTGGGGGAAGATTTGGTTGCTCTGGCTTGTAGTTCTACACAAGCTGTTGTATTTCGTGTCTCTTAAAGACAGAGCAGCCAAAACTCCCTCTTATCACATCTTACTGTCTTTTAACAGAAAAAAAGAATTGGAATATGTAGTCCTAGGTTTACTACATTTGAAATGAAAGTTAGGGAGGTAAATCAGCAACCAACCCTTTGCTAGATGTGAGCAGACCTGTGGCTGAAATGAAACAGCAAAAATACAGAGGAGCCTCTATGCCGCCTTGTCTTAGAAATAGCAAGTAATTCTCACGTAACTCACTGTCTATAGTGTTAATATAGGACACATCAGTGAATATAACCCTGTATTCCCTTCATAGATGAAGGAAACAGATTTCTAAACTACACATTCATGCCTGCATATAAAGTTTACCTTACAGAAGTGTCTTTCGTATCTTGAAAGGTGTTTGTATCCTTGTCATTTAAACCTTGGTAGATTATACCAGCGAAAATTAACAGCCTTGGGTTATGTATTCAGTGTTATTGCATTCATGAGCTATATGAATCGTTAGTCCGCTGTTCAATGGCTGCTAGTCTTAGAAGCAATATTGTGTATGCTCAAATGTAAACTGGATCTGGTACTTGTATTCTAATAAATCAGACATGGTAGAGCATACATTACATAGGTTGTACACAGGGCGATACTCACTATTTGATTATAGAACAAATCACATTTTAAAGAATAACATTTAAATACAAAGAAACAGAGCAAAGCTTAAAAAGAAAAGAAGGAAAAACGAAAGGTGGGGATAAAGCACAGAAAATGGAGGGGATGAGTGGGGAGGGGTTGATGAGCTACACACCCAGTTTAATAAATTAAACTGAATTTAGAACTTATATTGTAATACAATAAACTGGATCTGGAAGTTACCAATATATATTAATAAATGCAAAATTCTGTCTGTCTGCCTGGGATCCCTGTACCTCAGTCTACATTTGTCCTACATAGACATATTATACCTTTGTGGAATCAGGATGATCCCGGAATTGAAGATGTTCCCTTCATTTGGTTCTTGAGCCTCCGGCATAGGGATCTGATTTAAAAGCATGGCTGATTCAGGCCCTTTTGGATGACGTTTGTTAGACGACGTCAGAGATCAGAAGGGAGATAAATAACATTCGCTTCGTTAATTTTACGTTGAGGTGGAACTTTGGGACAAATTGGCCAACAGTTGGAATTCAACATGGACCTGGAACAAACTCTACCGGGGCATATAGTCATAATAGACGTATTATAATCATGCTATTTAGATTTGGGCCGCTGGTCCAATTAGCCTTCGGCAAAAGCTAGCTTAAAAGTTCGCATGGAGTGTGGCTTTTACGCTAGTATTCTAGTGAATTAATATGTGCACAGAAAACGAGGTTCACTTTAGTATCTTAAGACAGGTTCAAAGGAGGGTTATACCAATCAAGTGACACTTAGCCGATGGGGGCTAAGCCTTATCAACCACAACAGAAATTAGATTACATTAAAAGAACAGAAGCTATCAGGTGTTGGTGTTAAACCAAACAAGGGACTTAACCTACTGCTCATGTAAACTGTTAGGGGATTTAAACTCAGAAAGCAAGACGGCATTTTGAACAGTCCTGGTCGCCTTTAATCTTGGATTGATACTTTTTTTCAGTTTCTCAAACATGAAAATATGAAAGACAAATAGAAATAACGTTATTTGAACTTAAAAGTCAAGAGACGGTGCAAATTTTGTAAAGCACCCTATCCGATACGTTTATATTTCTGCCAATATGCACGAAATTGGTAGGTTTTGCATCTAGAAAATAAAGAATTTTTTTTAAATGTTGGTTTCGGCGGGAATAGAATTGAGGGGAGAGAATCGAAAAAAATACTTTGAAGCATTTTCCCACACGCTCTAATGATTCTTCCAACTCGCCGCTTGCGTCAATAAGAATTATTTTTTTCTTCAAAATCTCTTGAATCAGGATTAAAATGGTGATACAACAACAATCAAAAGCTAAAGACAACGACCACAATAACAAAACAAAGAATACTGGGTCGCTCGGTTTGCAAGAGACAAGAGCTGTATCTTTTACTCCAATTACATTCGACCATCTTAAGTAAAAAAAAAAAAAAGAAAACACGTTGGATAATATGGTCCTCAGTTCCAAGGATAGAGAAAATAAATGGAGAGGTCGTGGCTGGAAACATTTTTTTTCTTTTAGTCAGCTTGATAAAGAAAGAAAGGAAGAAAGAAACAAACAAAGAAACGAACAAACGAACAAACAAGCAGACAGACAAAGAAAGAAAGAAAGAAAGAAAGAGAGGACGGATGAGGCAGGAGAAGAAGAAGAAGAAGAAGGAGGAGGAGGCATGAGGAGGAGGAGGAGGAGGAGGT
>NC_068993.1:48419221-48424905 GCF_001194135.2 Octopus bimaculoides
AGAGAGAGAGAGAGAGAGGGAGAGCGAGACAGACAGACAGAGACAGACAGAGACAGTTAGAGGCATAGATAGATAGATAGATAGACGGACAGACAGACAGACAAACGGACAGACAGATGCATACATACATACATACACACATGCATGCATACGTACGTGTGTCTCTATGTGTGTATGCATATATCTATGCATTTAATTATACATATACAGATATGTGTGTGCGTGTTTTTGTATCTGTCTGTGTGCGCGTGTGTGAATTTGTGTGAGTTTGTGTGTATGTATACATATCTTGGTGGTGGATATTGAGTGCCAGTCGATACATACATACATACGTACGTACATACATACATACATACATACATACATACACACATACAAAAATAAACGCATACATACATTCATTTACATGCACACATGCGTACACCTTGCAACAAACAGTGGACTATAGACTTCTATTATGTGAGTCGCTTATTTTAGTGCTACATAATTCCGTTACTGAGGCTTTGTGTTTGCATAAGTGGCTTTGTCGTGGCTGGTGGTACTGTTGCAGATGTGTGTTTGTTTTGTGTGTCTCCTATTACGTGATGATATGGCGGTTTGTCTTTGTCGTTGAGTTGTTGTATGATGGTGGTATGTCGGAAAGGTAATATGGTTTTATGGTTGTGTGTGCCTTTCTGTTTTCTTCAGGCTTGTTTTTATTTAACCCTACATCAGAGCTGACAGATAATACCTATGATCACATAACCTCCATTTCCATAGCTTGAAACAATGTATTTGGGACAGCATTATCTAATATATCCTACCATATTTAAGACTATAGAATAGTGATTCTCAATAAGGGGCCAGACGACCCTTTGTGGTCTATATGACTCATTGAGGTTCATATGACCTTTTGGGTCCATGTAACATTTTGTTGCTAAAATTATGTACAACAAATTGGTTATACTTCTAAAGTACAAAAATATTTTAACAATTTTATTATACTTATAATATTTAATTATTAAAAGGATAATAGAACTTTTTTAAAACATCGAATGGTTGTGGGTCGCCCGACAAAAATTGAGATTGAAGGGGTTAATATAAAAAAATGTTTGAAAATCACTGCTACTGAATATAATCTGAAAAGGATGTGTCTAATATTTCTAGTAAGTCTTATGTTGATGAACAGCCTCATTCACTTGAGTATGTGTGTGTGGGTGGAGAGAGAGAGAGTGGGGGAGTGTGTATATGAGAGAGAGATATGGCGTGTGTGTGTGTGAAGAGAGTGTATGTGAGTGTTTGTGTATTGTGTATGTGTGTGCATGTGTGAGAGAGAGAGTGTGTGTGTGTGTATGTGAGAGAGACAGAATGTGTGTGTTGTGTGTGTGTGTGCGCGCGTGTGTGTGTGTGTGCGTGTGTTTGTGTGTACGTGTGTGTGTGTGTGCGTGTGTGTGTGTGTGTGTTTGTCTGTCTGTCTGTGTCTGTATCTGTGTCTGTGTCTCTGTGTGCCTTGTATGTAATGGCGGAGCGTGAATGTGGAAGATCTGACCTGCTGGGATTAGGGAAAAGTTAGACTTTATTTTACCTCCTGCATCCGAAGAAGGAGCTATACCCACTCTTTTCGCCTGTCGTCTTGGCCACGAAGAATGATGCAATTAATGTTCCTTTTGAACCTTTGAAGTCAACACCGGCGGGAAAGTGATGACCTGTGAGAGAATTTCAAAGGAAGGACGATACTTTGGGTAAGGTTGACCGGGGAGAGTGATTAGTCCTGTACCTTCGGGTTGGGACACAACGAGGTTGTACATGGAATACTTGAGGGGAGGTGGCATCACACTAATCAGCCCCGAGGTGTACAAAACATTATTATTGCCATAGAAAATGCAAAGAGATGTGACAGCCTTGGTCGTTAATAAAGTCACAAGAAAGAAGTCAAAGAAAAAAGTCACAATTATGTCTAGGAAAGAAAGACAGGTAATGAAGCAAAATATTCATGTCAGTCACAATTTATTAAAGAACCATAAGCAATTAAAGTAACAAAACAGAAAATATTTTAAATCAGTTACTAACTGGAAATACATGACTCGTACATATTGATAACACTGTTTATATATGATGGCATTAACTGTGACTTTTCTTTCGGTGACATTTTTTCCTCTCACTTTTTTACCTGTTACCTTTTTACCTGGAATCGTGACAGCATACTTTGCAGACGGAAGCTGAAGAGCGTCTGAAAGTGATTTATTTCAGTGAGTTACTTGGGTTGTTTTGGGATTGTGTATGAGATGTTTCTGCATGCAGCAGTAAGACTGTCCCTGACACAAGGGCAATATTCCTTTGTGAGTTTCAATGAATACCAATAATTACTGGAAGCTAGGAAATCTTCTGGAATTGAAGAGAAGGGTCAGTCACTGAAATGCAGTCTTAGTTATATCAAGATTGTGATTTGGCCACGAGAGAGCATTTCTGATAATGAAACCCCCAAAAGTAGAATGATTTCGAGAACTCATGGAGTTGCTCATGATTATGGTGAATCGATGATGACTTCTTGATGTAAGTAGAGTTTATGGAAGGTGTTTTTCTATTGTTAAAATGGACAAGATCGAAATACCTTTGCTGGAGGATAGACTCAAGGTTTCTATTCATGGTATCAATATGAGTTTGTCCTTTGGCTGTTAGATTGTGTGTGGTTGATGCATGATCGGCGAAGGCTGAAATAGAATGAAGAATAGTGAAATCTGCGTGAGAACGTGCGTTGTTGAACGCCATGGCAAGTATGTTGTTGATATACAGATGTACGAAAGGCAAACCGAATCTCAGAGCAGGCTGGAGCTGAAGGAACAGGGGACAGAAAGAGATTCGCCAACATGGCCACTTTACGATATGATAGGAAGTTTATGATTCAACAAAATATGAGTGGTGCCCATAAGCGGGCAGTGATAGCCTTTTAAATATTATTCATATACAATGAAAGAATAACAGATAGGGAAAGGAGAAGAGGGGAACTGAAGAATAGGAGAGGGGAGTGATAGAGAGAGAGAGGGGGAGGGGGAGAGGGAGAAGAGAAATTGGAAATGAAAGGAAGTCAGTGAGGTGGATGGTTTGTAGGTGAGAAACAGTGATTTGATTTGAAATAAGAAAGTATATAACATAGCAAAGAGAAAACTGTGGTGACATTGGTGGAGAGTGTTACTGTTGAGTTGACTCTGGTCAATCTTGTTCAAAGGAACTTTTCTCAAACACATGTCAACCGTGACCATCTCATCTTTTGTTCTTCTTTCTGGACGAAACTTAGGACGGTGAAGGACTAGCCGAAAAAAGCGACAGGATGATAAAGGGAGGCAGAGAAATTGATGGTATAGGGAGTGCCAGATTAACAGAGAACCATGAGTAACACATGCGTAACATAAGCGGGGGGGGGGGGCTATGGCCCTTCATTATGATTGACCCTAATTTTATGTTTTATATCCTTAGTACTATATTGCGTTCAACAATAGATGAGTTTTAATATTGATCCAATATTAGGAATACTGATATCTCAGACCCCATATAATTTGAATTAAACATATTGCAATAATCAAATTAAATGACAACGTTAATTGGAGCAGATTCACTTCACTTTTGTTGAATTTTAATTAACTGACTGGTCATTCTATTTCTCTGTTTTGTTGTATTTAACTCATCATACAATATTAATTCAGCTTAATTGTTACTTCTCTCATAAATGAGATCGTTTATATGAATCCGACAGTTATTATTAATATGCTGTAATCACTTGTAATGCTAACCTTCTCCATTAAATCAAATCGTAATTTTTGAACGGGTAAGAAACATTTTATTGTGTGTAATTTCTACTTTAACCTTTTGCCGTTCGCACAAATAGCAAGTCAAGTTTAAATCAATAGAGTGACATTTCCATCTTTAGACCGCACAAATGAATTTAACATTATATTCGGGTTGTATATCAAGAGACAATATTTGACTTCTTATCGTAGTTGTTTCAGTCGCAACGCCATATATTACTCAATTCGTGTAATGTAGCATTTAATGTTTGTGTTTTAATGTTAGGCTCTCAAAGAAATAATTAAGTATAAGGAGGGTAGCGCTACGCAAACTACCAACAAAAATTTATAAAGTTTCAGTTTCTAAGTCAGTCACAGGCAATTACGGCCCATGGGATATACTGAATGGCACGTCTAATTTCATGGACAAATTAAAGTTTATTATTATTGTTATTTTTTAGTAGCGAAGGCATGTTCGATGATGATACATGTTTTATGCCGCCCGCTTCCCCAAAAGGGATTATCCGTACCTAAGCCGTCGTTAGATGAGGTTAAACTTCCTTGTGTCTCAAATACGTAGCCAAGGGAGTAAATATAAAGGATAGGGGCGGAGATAATTGTGAAACCCTTCTATTCAGACATGAACGCAATATGTAGTAATATGTGTGTGTGTGTGTGTGTGTGTGTGTGTGTGTGTGTGTGTGTGTGTGTGTGTGTGTGTGTGTGTGTGTGTGTGTGTGTGTGTGTGTGTGTGTCCTGCATCGACCTTTCATGAGTGTGAAACTATACAACTAGGTTTCGAAACACTACTACACTGAGAAATGCACCACAACTAGTTGTATAGTTTCCCACCCGCAAGGAATCGATGAACAATGTGTTGAAACGATCGTTGTGAGCAATAAATTTTCCCGTGCATTCCATTTTCCGCCTCTATCATTTGTTTCACATACACACAGACAGACACACATACATACATACATAAATACATACATACATATATATATATATATATATATATATATATGTATATATAATCAAAACAGGAAATTGGAAAAAAAATATTATTTATTGTTTTTTTTCCTAATCTCCTGTTTTGATATGTAATTACCCTGCCAAAAAATATCTTCCCTTATTTTTCAAATTTTATGCATGCCTCTCGCAAATATAGCATCTCCGTACGACATTGGGGGTACTGGGAAAAGCAGATGTGCTTCAAGAAGACACAGTTTCGATTATAAACCTATCTGCACATACATACACACACATACACACAAATCGCAAGCGCACGCACACACACACAACACAAACACAACACACACTACACATACACAAACAACGTACACAACGCAAGCCCACGTGCACACACACTTACACAACTTACGCACATACACACAACACGCGCACACAAAATGCACACATTTGTTTGAAGAAACTTAATAATGTAGCCATAATCAATATCATTTTCTACTCTAGGCACAAGGCCCAACCATAATCAATATCGCGTACTTAATTCTTGTGAGTTACTAAACGGTACAAAGCTTCGATATTCCGTTTAAAGGAATCTCCTTGAAGGATGCATTATGTTAAAATGCAAAGAATATCTCACAGCTAGGCGAAACGAAATCGTCCTGGAAGTGACCGAGACAGAGAGAGAAATCCATATTTTGCAGTAATATCCAGTCTTCATTATGTGCGTGTATGTTTGCGCAAATTCATAAATGTAGTATTGTTAATGTATATACATACATACGTATATACGCACGTGCACATATATATGCATATATCTATCTATCTATCTATCTATCTATCTATCTATCTATCTATCTATCTAAATATCTATCTATCTATCTATTTATCTATCTATCTATCTATCTCTCTCTCTCTCTCTCTCTCTCTCTCTCTCTCTCTCTCTATATATATATA
>NC_068993.1:48426738-48427480 GCF_001194135.2 Octopus bimaculoides
ATATATATATATATATATATATATATATATATATATATATATATATATATACATACATATAGGTATATATATGTATATATATATGTCTGTCTGTATGTATGTATATATGGAGTGAGAGACGTATATACAACGTTATAAATTTATATATGCATAAATGTGCGTGCGTACGTATCTGTTTGTGCGTGTGCGTATGTGTGAGTGTGTGTGTGTGAGTGCGTGTGTTTATGCAAATTCATAAATGCGACATTTATGCCTATAAATGGAAGAAGTAAAGAGTGTGATAAAAATAATCTTTCTGTATCCATGGAGACATCTTTCATTTGAAATAGATGGGAAAGCGTGCGTCTTTAGGCAGTGGTTTAATTATTTGATTACTTTCTCATCCTCCTATCGATTATGTATGTATGTATGTGTGTATGTATGTATGTATGTATGTTAGTATGTATGCATGTATGTATGCAAGTATGTATGTGTGCATGCGTGTATGTATGCATGCATGCATGTATGTATGCATGAACTTATGTATATGTAAGCATTATGTATGTACGCGCGTGTCTGTATGTATGGTTATATAGATACACATCTATATACATAAAGGTATGTATCTATCTACCTATCTCACATATATGCATCTATATACACATGTAGATGTAAGTATGTACATATATGTGTGTATACATGCATATATATTCTTTGTACTATATATATATATATATATTTATATATATATATATATATATAT
>NC_068993.1:48428228-48430370 GCF_001194135.2 Octopus bimaculoides
ATATACGTATCAGTGGTGACTCCGGCACTGATACATACATGTTTTTTTATATCTAGCACTATGTCTTTCTCCATTTCTGAGTTTAGGGTTAAAATAAACCAAATCTGCAAAACACAGACACATAGAATAACAGCAATCAAATAACGACAGCGGAGAACATTACAAACATCAGCGACCTGACTGTCACCTGTAATCTTGTAAGAGATACCAAATAGTCATTTACACCTGCCAGGCTCGTTTGTATTAGCCCGAGTTGCTGGATAAATTTTCTCTCCTTTAAGAATATCGTAGAACGGAAACTTTTCATAGATTGAAATTTAAATCATGTTCTCTATAAAAATTCATTGTTTCAAGAAAACAGTGAATATTAATTATTTTTAATTTTTACAATTATAGATAACAACTCGGGCTGTAACTTCCGATCCCGAGTCAGGCGCGTGTGAACGATGTCAAGGGAACGTCACCTACGAATGATATTTTTTAAGACGACATCCAGACGTCCAAGGAAAATAAATGAACTGCAACCAGGCTCAATAAAAGGAGCCCTAGTTATTGGTGGCAATTACATACTTGAAGTCAGTGTTGGCAGAAATTAAATCAACTTGCAAATACATGTCCACTTTACTAAATTTATACTCGGGATAAGCCCGAACAGCCCGAGTGCCGGAGTCGCCACTGATACGTGTATGTATGTATGTATGTATGTATTAATGTATGTATGTTATCAATCAGTTTCATTTCTGTATTTCTTGTCCATAGAGAAAGAGCCGGACTCTAACATAGATTCAAGGCTCCTTCATTGGAACTTTTATCAACATCATCTAGGTATTTGTGCATATGTGTGTGTGTGCAGTATTTGGTGTTAGTGTATGCGCAGATTTGTATGTTTGTTTTATGGATGCGTTTTTATGTCTAGATGCATGCATATGTATTTATGTGCTAAATTTTTGGAAAGTTTTACATATCTTTACAGTTCCATTGATGGCTTGAATCTGTAGTCTTCTAATCAGCCTTTTTCTTTCAGGTTTTGAGAACCCTAATTTTTCCAGGTTTTTGTTGAGGCAGTTTGTTATGTATGTATGTATGTATGTATGTATCTCTGTATGTATGTATGTATGTATGTATGTATGTATGTATGTATGTATGTGTGTGTGTGTATGTGTGTTTGTGCGTTTGTTTGTGCGTGTGTGTTATGCTTGCCTCTCGGACGATCATTAATACCATACATGAATTTCATTGGATATTCGCACACACAATCGCCCCATTCTTGCAGAGAGCGCTTCTTAAGCGGGCAACTTGTTTACTTTATCATTAGAAGCTGTGGGTGTGTATGTGTGACGATAACAGAGAGCTAGGGATGAATGATTAGAACACAATATTTAAAGCAATCCAAGAAAAATAAGCAGGATATAAAAGACTGAATTCTCACAGAAAGTGAAATGTGAAGACGGAAAACTTTCCAAGAAACGTCTGAAAAAGTAAAAGCAAACAGAATAAAACAAAAAAATGCATTCACTGTTTTTGTTATGGTGTGATTTTTGTATAGAGTGAATGAAGGAACGAGGATTTGTTTCTTCAAGAGTTTTTGTTCAATCAGTGTTTATCTTAGGACAGTCAGACAGAAAGATAGACAGGCAGGCAGGTACGTAGGCAGGCAGGTAGAAAGGCAGAGACAGATATGGCGTGACAGTACTGGGTGGAATTGGTGGACGTTGGGGGTACGATATAGGGTTTAGATAGATCTTTAATCTGCGTCCGAGTCTGCACGTATGTGTGTGTGTGTGTGCGTCTGTCTGAATGTGTGTGTATAGATAGATAGATAGATAAATAGATAGATAGATAGATAGATAGATAGATAGATAGATAGATAGATACATACATACATACATATATATATACATACATTCATACACACATACATGCATACATACATATGTATATAGAGATAAGCATACACCCACGCACACACAGAACACTCATAAGAATATGCGTGGGTGAGTACCCCTCCATGTATACACGAAACTTCTGATTGTGTGTGTGTGTGTGTGTATGTGTGTGTGTGTGTGTGTGTATGGATAATAATAAATGGAGCAGATAGATAGATAGATAGATAGATAGATAGGTAGATAGATAGGCACACAC
>NC_068993.1:48431383-48434285 GCF_001194135.2 Octopus bimaculoides
ATATATATATATATATATATATATATATATTATACATATATTATATATATATATATATATATATATATATATATATTATATATGTATATGTATGTATGTAAGTTTATATATGTATATGTGAGTGTGCATGTATAAATATGTGTGTATACAGATGGAGTGAGAGAGGGAGAGTAAGGTAACGAGAGAGAGTGTGAGAGAGAGAACATTATCTTCTCGTATATCATGTTTTATCGGTTATTCGTGTCTCTTAAAAGGTTTTAAGTCGCCAACGTATACGTAATGTGAAATATATACATATACTTATATGTAGATATATATATGTACATGTGTGTATACACAGAGGGAGAGAGAGGGGGAGAGTGACAGACAGAGAAAGAGCAGGCGAGGATGGGGAAAAGGATTAATTTAGAAAGAGAGGAAGTGGAAAAGATTAAGCACAAAAAAAAAATGAAGGAAGAAATACGTTAAAAGAAAAGCCAAATTATAGAAACAGTGAGAAAGAGAGTAACGAAGAGGAGGAGGAGGATAAACGATAATCTGGTCGAAAGTACGAGATAAAAAGTCGGCTTTTAGTTTAAAACGTCCTAAGCGGCATCTGATGGGGGCTCCTTTACGTTAATACTGGACTGCAATTTTCTTGCCTCTTCTGGATTATGTGGGCGAAATGAGATGATTCGGCGCAGTTGTTTGGACGCTTAGACGCTGGAGAATTGGCACGGCTGACAAGTCATCTTATTTATGGGAGAGGGTTTTTTTTATGACATCTGGGTCAAATATTGAAGGGGATAAAGAATTGTAGTTCCGGGTTCAGTCCCACTGCGTGGCACCTTGGGCGAGTGTCTTCTACTATAGCCTCGGGCCGACCAAAGCCTTGTGAGTGGATTTGGTAGACAGAAACTGAAAGAAGCCCGTCGTATATATGTATATGCATATACGTGTGTTTGTGTGTCTGTGTTTGTCCCCCCAACATCGCTTGACAACCGATGCTTGTGTGTTTACGTCCCCGTAACTTAACGGTTCGGCAAAAGAAACCGATCGAATAAGTACTAGGCTTACAAAGAATAAGTCCTGGGGTCGATTTGCTCGACTAAAGGCGGTGCTTCAGCATGGCCACAGTCAAATGAAACAAATGAAACAAGTAAAAGAGTAACAGGTCACGTAGGGGTCTCCACGATAGTACTTCTATTTCTAGCAGATCGAGTGTCAATATTGATACAAGACAGTCAGCAGTTATTTCTCTCTAGACATTCGCTTAAAACGGAAGGTAAAAAATTAGAGATCATTTATGCATTAAATGTGTCAAGAAACACCTGGTACTCCTAAAACTGGAGTCGAGCTTTTGCACTGCACTGACGTATTTTGAGGCCAACAAACCAATACAGGCTTACATGACAGACCGAAAAGCGCTGCCCCGAGAAAGCGTCGACTGCGGATGGGTGGAGACCGTCCCAACACATTACCTACGCTATTGAGCTTCTGATCTTCATGGTCAAATTTCCAAGCGTTGCACAAAATATCAAACAACATCAATAAACGAGTGAATAAATAAATATATAATAAAGTAGAAAAACGTTTTATACAATTTATAGCAGTTTGTTGAGTCTTCATTTGTTTACTGTTTCTTTATTTTATTAATTTTAATTACTTTTATTTATTTTCCAGTTGAGTTTTATTGTCATTTTTGTTACTGAATTATATTGGGTCGTTCAGGCTGTTGATTTATGAAACAGTTTAAACAAATTTAATGACAGACATATATGGTTTTTTCCTTTTCTTTTCTTTTCTTTCTTTTTTTTTTTGTTTGTTTGTTTCTTTCTTTTTGATTTGCAAATATAAATACAATATAATTGGCAGAAAAAATATATAACATACTTATATACATTCGTATGTATATATATATATATATATATATATATATATATATACATACACATATATTTATACATACATATATATCTGTATGTATGTATGTATGTATGTATGCATGTATGTATGTATGTATTTGTGTGTGTGTATGTATGTATTTATGTGCGCATATATATATATATATATATATATATATATATATATATACACATATAGGTATGTGAGTGTGTGTATGTATATGCATTTACAGATACATGTATATACATACATATCTATGTAAACACACACACAAACACATACAAATATATATACATATATATGTTGGGGGTATATAAATATATGTATATAGATAGATAGTTAGATAGATGGATAGAGAGAGAGAGAAAGAGAGAGAGATAAATAGATAAATATTCTTACATACACATACATATACATATTTAGATATGTATATGTATATATATATATACATATATACATACATGGAAAAGCATACATACATACATACATACATACATACATACATACATACATACATATGTACATACATACAAAACGAAAGAAAGCAAAATGTGGAGACTTTCAGACGATGAATATTTAAGTATAAATATATAGCTATTTATATTAATAGATGCAATATGTATACAATACATATGACAGAGAAAATTAAAGGGAAGAAAGAAAGATGTTATAAGCTCAACAGCTGTTTCTGGGAGCTCGGAGATTCACCATAATGCTAGAAGAAGTAATTCATCACCATATGCAGGCGTGATGAACGCAGTCAACATTAGATAAACCGAGCCTCCGTCGTCAGAGTAGAGATTTTATATTTTAGATCATAAACCGAAATATAAACACATACATGTAGACCGCAAATGATACAGCACGCAAGTGAATACACATATGTCAGTGTGTATGCGTGTATGTGCGCGCGTGCGTTCATACGTATATGTGTACCAAACTCTCTATGTATTTACACACACACACCCATCACACGCACACACTCACGTATGTATACATATACATATATATATATATA
>NC_068993.1:48434295-48436335 GCF_001194135.2 Octopus bimaculoides
ATATATATTAATTAACATAGACAGCTAAGCCTGGAAACGGAAATCAGAAAAACATAGTGCAACGGGTGTAAAAAAATGTATAGGAAACGAAAATGAAAAAAAGGCACGCAAAGCAACGGGAGGGTGTGGAGAGAACGTCCGAAATTTCACAAAATCCGAGTTTTTCCCTCATAACATTTAGGAAAATGGGGCTTTTTCAACGAAATTTTATATAGATACTTTTCAAAAGGCATGTAACTAAAAGTGCTGGAGCATCTAGGTTGCTTGAAATAATGTTAAAAAATTCTTAAAGTTGTGAGAAGACCGTAATATAATATACACAGGCAGGGAAAATAACCGCCCCTTGATCATCTCTAGAATCACTATACAAGACCTAGTTCTACCAATGTTATAGGTATTGTCAGTAGTGACTGCTCAAACGGTCTCTGGTTTGGCTAATTCTGTCTGCCAGTTCATATATTTTTACCATAAATGTTAATGGCTGATTTAGCGAAATGCTAATGCGTATACTAAAAATTGATATAAACTGTTAGGCGAAAACAGAACACGATACAAGGAACAGCGAATTTTTATCATCAGTTGGTTTCCCAGACGTCATACATACATGCATACAGACATACATACAAACATACATACATACATACATACATACATACATACATAAACGTATGTATGTATGCATGTAAACTATTTATATACCATGGTATTGGTTTCAAATTCTGGTAAAAAAAAACATCAATTTCGGGAGAGAGCGTATGTCAATTACATTGAACCTAGTGTTCAACTGGTACTTCTTTTATCGACCCCCAAAAGGATGAAAGCCAAGGTCGTTCTTGAGGGAATTTGTTCTCAGAAAGTAAAAAGGAACGAAATGCCGCGAAGCATTTTGCTCGGCGTAGTAACGAATATGCCAGCTCGCCGCCTTAATGGCTTCAAATTTTGGTACAAGGCAATCAGTTCCGAGGGAGTGTGTAAATTGAATACATCGACCCAAAAGGATGAAATGCTATGTCGACCTCGGTAGAATTTGAACTCAGAACGTAAGAACGGCCGAAATGCGTGGTGTGCTAACGATTCTGGCAGCACGATGCCTTCACGTATTAAATGTATTAACAGATCTTCCTGTCCTATGATGTATAGCAATGACGTCAGAGTCCAAGTGTTTATCTAAAATTTCGCTGAAGTTCAAACCTACACGCAGTGTTATTATTCTTATCTTCTTAATATGAAGACGCTTACAGACGTCAACATTTTAGCTTAAACGAAATATTTGTTTAAAATCTCTCATCATGTTTTTATTACACATAGCAATAATATATCATATGTCAATCTTTCACAACACGCATCTAATACGGCGTTTCTATTGAACATTCCTATGGTTTTACACCAGAACCTCATGAAAAGATCGAAAGCAACACGTGCGCGTATATGTGCGTGTGTTTGTCTCTTTATGCGTATATGTGTGTTTGTCTGAACTTGTGCGCATGCGTGAATATAACACTTATAAAATGACAAAATGACAAAATGACAATATTATCACTTTTTCGAACGTTAAATTTCAAAATATCAAAATAAAACAATTCATTTTAACGAAATGAATTGATTTTTATACTCATATTTAGCGCTGAAATATTCCACAGACATCCAGCTGATTATTATTATTATTAAGATTAACGGAGGGGTTGGCGGAGGAGTATGGTGATATTTTAGTATTATTCCATGTAATTTATGCTAAAAACATCATCGAACTAACGATTTTGATATTTTGAATTCTTGCTAATTCTTAAATGAAATATCGTATAATCCTACATCTCGTCATTTAAATAGTTTTCCAAATGGACGTAACGCTTATTCTTATTACATTTTTTTTTTCTCTTATTCTTTTAGATGAATATATTTACATAAATATAATGACATACATAAATCTGCATTAATACGAAAACGTATTGAAAGTTTAGACAGCATCCGAGGCATGTATAAGTATACATATATATTTACACACACATTTATATATATATATATATATATATATATATATAT
>NC_068993.1:48436648-48438510 GCF_001194135.2 Octopus bimaculoides
ATTCTATCGGTCGCTTTTGCTGAACTGCTAAGTTACGGGCACGTAAACACACCGCAATCGGTTGTCAAGCGATGTTGGGGTGGGGGGGGGTACAAGCACAGACACACATACATATATATATATATACATATATACGACAGGCTTCTTTCAGTTTCTGTCTACCAAATCCACTCACAAGGGTTTGGTCGGCCCGAGGCTACAGTAGAAGACACTTGCCCAAGGTGTCACGCAGTGGGAATGAATCCGGAACCATGTGGTTGGTAAGCAAGCTACTTACCACACAGCCACTCCTGCGCCTATATATATATATAAAAAACAAAGTAAGACAAACAGACAGAAATAAAGAGAGGGAGAGAGAGAGAGTGAATAGATGATATCGAGACCATCTCAATATAGAAAACACTTAGTTGCGCTCAAATGGTTTGAACTTACACACTTCGTTAACTTCACCGAGGACCAAGTCAGTGGGGTAAAGAATCGCTGTAATCTGAGTAAGTTTGCTCTATAAAACAATATATTTTTATTTATACTTGATTCTTTGACATCTGGAAATTTTGAGTCTGCCTTCTAACATGTATACATGTATTTTTTTTTACTCTCTTTTACTTGTTTCAGTCCTTTGACTGTGGCCATGCTGGAGCACCGCCTTTATATAATTATCTGAAAAGTGTTTCAGCTGCAAACATGAAAGATTGTTACATTTCTTAATTCGGGCAAATACTTGCCGGTTTTCGCCCGGCATTACGTTCGGATTTCAAATTTCACCGCGATCGACTTTGCCTTTCGTCCTATCGAGGTCAATAAAATAAGTACTTGTGCTTTATACCAGCATGTTAAATAACCATCAATTTCCATCAACGGGCTTAAGGAATCAATATCATAATTATGCTTAGGATTCTAGAGCGATAATCCGCTTTGGCTGCCTGGTAGTAATGAGTTAACCTACGTGCCTTCAGTCTCTTAACTAAGAAACCGAATGCAAATACGTAAGATAAGGTATTCGGAAGGCTGGGTGAAAGATTTGAGATACAATCAGTTCGTATGTAATGAATTGCAAAGGGTTGTATGCATTCAGCCTTACCACTTATCTCTTAAACTGTTTATATCTTACTGTAAATTCATATCATGGAGTAAGACTAATACGACATTCAAAGCAGAAGTAGTTCTGTGAATTCTGAGACGACCGGGCTGACTTTGGAAAAGCACAGTACCCGTTTAGCCACTCTGTCATAGATACGGCGATATCATGAGACTGTAGCATGGCGGATTGTGAAGAGGTAGCAGAAGAGCTCAACTGAGCCAACAGTGCTTCTTAAATTGAGTGTAAAATTTCTAGAACGCCGGTCAGGAACACCAGGCTCTATCAAGAGAGCAGCTGCAACGTAACCATAGGGGTGGCGTCCATGGTTGTGTAATAAGCCAATGAAAGATTGATTATGACTCAAGCTCCCAATTCAAGTTCATAATAACGGATTTGGATGGCGACTGACAGTCATGGGAGTCTGCGAAAGTAGCGATAAAAAGAGAAAAAAGGCGTTGCGTTATGTTACAGCTTTCATATCATCTTGTTGGTATTGTATAAGGGTCTCTCTGTAGCTTTAAAATTTCTGTTTCACATAAGTAGTCAGGACAATATTCAGTTCCCTTCAATTCTTGCAATAGAGTCAATGGATTTCTTCTTTCTGAAACTAGTTGTGTCCTATAATCAGTCCTTTACTCTTTTACTCTTTTACTTGTTTCAGTCATTTGACTGCGGCCATGCTGGAGCACTGCCTTTAGTCGAGCGTGAAGCTGGAAGATTATTGTAAGCCTAGTACTGGTGGTGGTGGTGGTAGTGTGGTGGTGGTGGGGTTGCGGTGGTG
>NC_068993.1:48440985-48441947 GCF_001194135.2 Octopus bimaculoides
TATATATATATATACATATATATATATATATGTATATATATATGTATATATATGTATATTTATATATACATATATATATGTATATATATATATATATGTATATATGTATGTATATATGTATGTATGCATGTATGTATGTATGTATATACACAAAAATATTCTCCACATTTCCTCTCGATTTTCTTGCTCAACCTGGTTAGTTATGTGCCACGAAATTAAAATTAAAAGTATATACGGACATGGTTTTATGAATGTGTACGTGATTCTGATTGCAACTTTCGTATACAAAGGGAATTATGTTAATACACAGAAAAGAATGCGCAATGAGCATGTGCAAACAAAGGCACTTTGCCATATATATATATATATATATGCACAATGTGTGTATACATACACATATGTATATATAACTATGCATATTTATATACATACATATATGTGTATGTATATACGTATGTGTCCTTATGTTTCTACATGTGTATGCATGTATGTATATAATTTATTGTAGCTGTACGATTTTGTTTTTAGCTAACATTAATTTCATGAAATAGCGATCATCAGGTATGAAAATAGCTTGAGAGGTTTGATGGTATAAATATTGTGTTGTGAGATAATAATCTACTTTCAATGCAGTTTCTTCAGTAAAACAATTATATAGTCTACTTTACACTGCAGCCTCCATTCAGCGCTCTAATTCCTTTGGAATAATTCAAACTCATCATATGTTTGCGCATATGTGTGCGTGTGCATGCGTGTGTGAGCACCTGTTAACTGACGTGTGTATGTGAGAGAAAGAGTGCACTCATTCGTACATACATACCTATATACATGCATACATATATTTACATGTGTATAACTATATACGTATATATGAATGTATATGTACATAAATAAATAAATATATATATGTATAATATATATATATATATATATATATATATATATATATATATATATATATA
>NC_068993.1:48445342-48445943 GCF_001194135.2 Octopus bimaculoides
GTGTGTGTGTTTGTGTGTGTGTGTGTGTTTTGTTGTAACCATTATTTCGTTGTTTCGTTGTTATGGTTGTAGATTTTGTTCTCTGCTGTTGTTGATGGTGTTGAAAACGGTGATGAAGATGATGATGATGATGATGATGATGATGATGATGATGATGATGATGATGATGATGATGATGATGATGATAATGATAATCATGATGATATTGGAGTTGCTGTTATTGCAGCTACTACTGCTGCTGATGATGATGATGATGCTACCTCTCTCTGCTATAGACCGTATTTAGCAAAATAAGTAAATAGCTGGAGGATGAAAAGAAATAAAATTGTGCCTTGAGGTACATCTATATCTATATCTAGAAAGTAAGACAAGATAGGTAAATAGAAAGACAGACAGACAAAGAGGCAGGCAGAGAGGCAGACAGACAGATAGATAAATATAGGTATAAATATAGAGGTATACCTCAAATTACATCGTTTCAAGTTAAGTTTTTTTCTGCTTTACATCCTTTTTTTTAAAAGAAATTAATAGCAAAAACATAACTTGAGTTCAGTTGATTTATTCAAATTTACGTCGGTCGTATATATATATATATATATAT
>NC_068993.1:48447312-48447846 GCF_001194135.2 Octopus bimaculoides
GGTGGTGATGGTCGTCGTCGTGTTCGTTGTGGTCGTCGGCGTGGGAAACGTGATGGTTGTGTTGAAGATGGCGGAAATATTGCTAGTCTTGGCAATAATGGAGACGGTGCTGATAGTCCCGGTGCTGATGGAGAAAATGGTGATGGTGGTGATAGTCATGGTGATGACATTATGGCGGTGCCATGGTGATGCGTTGACGCTGGTTTTTCTACTGTTTATGCTAATGGTTGCGTTGATAGCAGTTGTCATGATGGTGGCTTTGATGCAGATATCGTTGTCGCTGATGTTGTTTCTGTGTTGCTGTTCCTGTTGATGTTGTTGTTGTTGTTGGTGGTGGTGGTGGTGGTGGTGCTAGTGGTGGTCTTGGTAGTAATAATAGTGGTCGATATGGCGACCGTGCCGGTCGTACTTATATGGTGTTGGCGGATAAAAATGAGAGTTATGTAAGCAGCAGCAGCCGCAGTACCAGTGGTGGTGGTAGTAGTAGTAGTAGTAGTAGTAGTAGTAGTAGTAGTAGTAGTAGTAGTAGTAGTA
>NC_068993.1:48450417-48453363 GCF_001194135.2 Octopus bimaculoides
TATATATATATATATATATATATATATATATATATATATATACCCATACATTTATATATACATATATATATATGTATATATGTATGTATATATATATGTATATATACATGTATATATGTTTGTGTATATATACATCAATATATTTACACATACGTATATGTGCGTGTGTATGCCTGTGTGTATGCATGTGTGTATGCGTATGTATTCGTTCAGTGTGTGTGTGTGTGTGTGTGTGTGTGTGTGTGTGTGTGTGTGATGTAAAACCAAATATAGCATGTGATAAAAGAGCGGAATTGCGCTCGATAAAAGTAAAGATTGCATGTGATAAACATCAGTGAAGGAATGTTGTAAACGCGTAAAAATAAAAGTAAGCATAAAATACATGCAGAAGAAGCGACTGAGGAAGGGTCTTATGTAAGATTTTACTGAATGCAATAAATATGAAGATACAGTGCTAACCTAAGGACAGCTGGACAGGAAAATGTGTGTTTCTCTTGGGTTTGCTTTGCTGCTATTTTTACATCAGCTACGTCTCACTAGAAAATAATCTGTCCTCACGTTATTTTCAGCCAGATAGTCTTATATTAAGCTACCGTAACAGTTGGTTATAAAAACAATTCAATAACCGTGTTAGAGTCATACACTGACTCATGCTAATGCTTTTAAAACACTTGTATACAAACACACACAAACGCATATAAGCATGCACGCACACTTACGACATATTATTATTCAGATTTGTGATTTTGCCGTAATGGTATTATATATAGTAATGAGTCGGAAGTGTTGTTGTAGATATATGATGATTTGTTGAGTAGCTGACTGCAAAGTAGACGCAAGAAGGAATTTGTTTAATCTAAATTCTATACGTATTGACGGATTTATGCTGCTGTTTGACTGTATGCAAGCTTTCAATGCGTTTATAGTTATACACAACGAAGTTATGTTGTAGAGGATAAAGATCACATTTGTCGTTGAATATTTCCGTCCCGAAAAGGAGATGAATTCGAATGCCTCTTCGAAGTTTCTATGATAAAAAATTAATTTTCTTCTACTTTTGTTACTAAGTATGAATGGAGTTTATATTACACTCAGTATGCTCTATAAAATAGCATCGAAGTATACAAGTTTGTCATTTCCAAGAACTTTCTATGATAGCTCTGGCTTCTATTTTAGTGGATGTGAAATTTTGCTCAGAGAAAGAAATAACTCCGAAGAAAACTGTGAAAATTGTGGTTCCGGAAGTTTCAGTTTCAGCATGTAGATGAATTCAGATGATATAGATGAAAGAGAGGTAGAGGGGTAAGGAGAGAATAGAGAGAGAGAGAGTGGGAGAGAGAAACCTTATCTATAGAAACTTTGATCAGATGGATATATTCTAGGCAACCTTTTGTAATAGAAATGTAGGATTTAAAACTGGTTGAATTAGTTCCAAGAATGAAAACATGCATTTTAGAGTGGTAACGTAAACCTCATAGACATTGCAGTTGTTTAGTATTGCTATGGTGTTTGGTAATAAACGAGAGGTTTTAATATTTCTGGATCAAGGTGCAGTGAATTATTTTCCATTTTGTATCCAAGATAGCAAAATGGATGTTTGGTGGGTAAGACATTTGTTATTGTTCAATTATAATTTTGAACCTTTTGGTAACTGAAATTAATAGAGCCAAGTTCCTTTCGTGCTTTTCAATAGTTTTGCTGACAACAATAACATCGTTGAGATAGGCGTGAACTCCTTTGATATCCTTGTCGGTAATTATACCATCCATCACACTTTGAAAAGCTCCTACGGCATTAGACACGCCCAAGGTTAACCTTATAAACTGGAATAAGCGATCATCAGCTTGAAGCGCGTTGTGTCGCTTATTGTTATTGTGTAGTGGAATCTGATGCTATGCTGCTTTCAGATTCAATTTACTATAGAATTTATTGCAGGAAATAGAAGGCACGAGATCGGCAATATTACGAAATGGATTCACATCTAGCAAGTTGTAGCAATTTATTGTATGTGAGTAGGTGATAACAAAGCATTGCTTCTCATTGTTTCTTACCACTATTATCACGTGTGGTCACCATGGAGAGATTGAGGACTCAATACCACCATAATCAGAAAGACATTTACTCTCCTTCTTAATAATGATTTCATCATGTGGAGTAAAGAGGCAAAGCTCAGTAACGGTTGGTTTCAAATAATTGTACAGGTGTGAAAAAATTATAAGGACGAAGTCACAAGCATAGGAACAAAATACACAATAAGAAATTATTTCAATGATTCTTGGAATATAAATATAACGCAATATCTAAAGAGTTAGGAAGGACATGATAAAGACATATTTCATACCAAAAATAAACACGAAATTTTAAAATCCAGAACAATGAAGAGGCAATCGAATAACTTCTAGAACAATGATCGCTAGTCATAAATATGCCGACTAATATCTTTAACACCTACGTACATCCTCATGTGAAAATTACCTTGGGAGCCTGCTGCCCTCCATCATGCAAACATATCCAGCCCAGCGCCGCTGTGATTAGGTTATGAGGGCCTCTACGCTAACTGTGCCAGCGCAGTTACTGTAACGCCCAACTAAAAGGAGAAAAGAAAGTAATATCGTTAAATTTACAACCAATCAGACCTTGGTCCTTAACTGTAAAAACATATATGTATGCATATGTATATATATATATATATACAAACACAAAAGAATTCTAAGTTATAAGGATTTCGAGCTCCTATCAGCATAACCAGTGACGAAGAACCCTCCTCCATGCACTTCGATAGAAATTGTAAAAAGATCTTTCTGTCTCTCAATGCTTTCCTCTTACTCTTTATAACAAGTCATTGTATCTAATTGTTAATATAACTCAATATTACTAAACTTTCAAACATGGACGACGGGGTGGCTGGAGACGCAAACATCCGAGTTCTTTTACAGGGCTTAGAAA
>NC_068993.1:48455050-48458575 GCF_001194135.2 Octopus bimaculoides
ATATATATATATATATATATGTATGTATGTATGTATGTATATGTATGTATGCATGTATGTATATAAATCCATGGATACATATTCTATAATGTGTGAATACATATATGTATGTATATATGTATATATTCATGCACACACGTGTGTATGTAATGTATGTATATATATATAATACTCTTATGTATGAATGCACAAAAACGCATACACACACACAAACACTCATATAGATAAACACTCACATAATCCATTCTTCAAATGTACCCCACATCATAAATGTATGTATGTATGTAACTATATATTTTTGTCTCGGTGGAGGTATATATATATATATATATATATATACACACACACACATATATAAGAGTGTATTTGTAGAATGGATTCTATGAGCTTTTATTTATATGGAAGTTGTGTGTGTGTGTGTGTGTGTGTGTGTGTGTGTGTGTGTGTGTGTGTGTGTGTGTGTGTGTGTGTGTGTGTGTGTGTGTGTGTGTGTGTGTGTGTGTGTCTGTTGCTGAGTGTATGTGATCACGTTTGCACGTAAATATATATTTCATATCTCACTATTAAAATTAAAACTAATGCAACGATCTTACACAAAGAAAATTGCTTCTGTTTGGCAGTTAAACTACGGGTAGAGGTTGAAAACTATCAGAATCAAATCCTTCTAACGAAGATCGAAGATGTATAGACCTACATTCATATAATAGAGACACTGATATGGGCAGCGATATCAAAATCCGCTATTTCACCATATAGCAAATATAACATGTCTGCAAAGGCATCGGTGACGGTTACACATCATGGCGAACGACCATTAGCAGGAACATGCAAAATAGTTAGAAATGTGGAAAGGAAAGAGAAAAAGAGTGAATACAGTGGGTATTCTAAAACTCTGGATCCATGTGGAAAGTTACATTATTGTCTAAGAGTTAAATAATTATGGTTTGCCAAGGTTATTTAGTGAAACATTAATCTATACTTCTTTTCGTTTTTAACGATATCATAACAAAAGGAGCATAGATCGATATGATATTACCTTGCTTATCTCAGAATTACAATACATTCGTTTATCAAAACTACGGAAACCGAGGTATCAACAAAACTGTCTACCATGAAATTTTCTTAAATTTGTGAGAAAAATTTATTGGAAGAAAAGTTTCCGATGAAGTAGATCGATAGACGCGAACCAGTTGAAAGTTCATTGACATCTCCAAAACTAAAACTTCTTGATTGTTTTCCTGCCAGGTTATCTGCTTACATTAGTCTATATTATGAATCGACACAGAACTATCAATGCAATAAAGCAGACGATGTTATATACTTGCGATAAAATCAGTACAATATATCTGATGTTAAGAAAAGTTCAAAAGTCCATGGAAACGATAGAGTCAAAATCTGTAGCTGTCTTAGAACTGGCAGCTCCGGCATTTGAAGTTGAGTATCTGTTGTAATTTCAAAGATTAAAATAAATAATTTAAGATTTCTTTCTATGGATTCGGAGATTTGGGTTAAACACGGTGTCTGCATTCGTATATCTCTTCGTGCATATCTGAATAAAATGTTTAGCGTAGCAGTGTGCTAGTATGTAGATATGTGTATGTATGGGTGTGTGCGTGCGAGAGCAGATGGTCAAGCGGTTAGGAAGTTGGTCAAGAGGTTCTGCGTTGAGTTCTTCAGCAAAACACTTCATGTCACATTGCTCTCCAATCTCTTCGACACCTTCTGTGGGGCATACTGTGCATCTGTTCAAGCAACGTTGATTGGATGGAGGCGGCGGGGGGGGGACTAATGTACAGCACAACTATTTGCTATGATCAAATCGTACGTGCAGATTGTTCAGTAAGAAATTCCAACACCGCCTTTCTCGGACTACGAGTAACTATCGTCGTCGTCTTCGTCATCATAATCATTATCATCATCGTCATCACCAGCCTCATCATCATCATTATTATCTCTCTCTCTCGCTCTCTCGCTCTCTCTCTCTCTCTCTATATATATATATATATATATATATATGTATATATATATATATATATATATATATATATATATATATATATATATATATACACACACATATTTATATATATATACTTACATATATCTATATATATATATATATATTTATGTATGTATGTATATGTAATTTATATATGCACATGCATACACCTATATATGTACATGTATATGTATGTGTATACATATACATATGTGCGTGTGTGTGATTGTGTGTGTGTGTGTGTGTGTACGCGCGAGACTCCATTTCTCCACCCCATGAAAAAACCGTCTAGCGAAACAAAATATATTTTGTTGGACTCACAAATATAGACTTTAATTTTGCCTTTCACTCCTCTTGTTTTGAGTCCTTTATTCTAAATCGCCTGCTGACAATATTCCTTTGAACCTATCACTTCCATTAACAGTCAATGCTTCTTTTGGCAGAGCAGACATCTTAATCATATATTTTTCTGGATTTCTTTCGATATTATCATCATATCGCTGCTGTGCATTGTTACCATTACCTTGAAATGTATATCGTTTTCACTAGTACGTAATTCAGATTATTTCGAAATGTTAGTGACATACATAACTTGAGAAGGTTGTGATACCACCTCTTCTCATTTTGAAATATAGACTTACAACTGAACAAACTACTATTAAAATGCCTTTGCTCATGCCAATATAAGATGTCTTTTTCAGTTTCTGCGCTACCCACCTGAGATATTTGTTTTCCCTTCGTGGATAAGCATTTCTGTTAAACCTTTTTCGTTAAGCAGACTGGTTTCTTTGGATTCACAGTTAGCCTGAACTTGAATCTTTGCCGAACTTAATCCCCTTATTTCACACATTATTGAGCTCCCTATATTTTTTCTAAAGCTGTAACTAACCAATAGCATGTTTTTGTTAAACAAGATGCAATAATTAAGGCCACTAGAGAATTGTGTCGAAATTAAAACTAAAAAATATGTAGCTATATTTCATTTTCAGTTTTTATTGGTAGATTTAGGAAACATGTTACGCTTCTTATATTTTTCCCTTGCCGCTTCTCATTCAGTAAGACCCTGGTTTTTAAGTCGATTTTTAAAAAGATTTATAGTAATAACTGCCAGTTTTATTAAACCTAGCCTTATATGATAATATATTTGATAGTTTTCTACCTATATTGTATGTGTGTGTTTCTATCTATCTATCTATCTATCCATCTATCTATCTATCTATCTATCTATCTAAATTTGGTGTGAGTTATTAGAAGGCTGTTCAGGCAGATGAAGTTTTCTTCTTGAATCTATATGGTTTATATTTATCGGTCTCTAGCTCAAATGTCATACGCAGAAAATTAACTAAATTTATATTGGTGGTAGCTATAATGTTAACGCTGAATAATTTGAGTGTACAAATTAGTTCTTCATATAATTATTTATAATATATAGCTTTTCTGGGATATGACGCTGTATGACCATCCTGTCAGGTTTTACCTTTAGGCATTTGTTTTTGTTTTTAATTTATTTAAATTTATCTAATATA
>NC_068993.1:48458585-48460017 GCF_001194135.2 Octopus bimaculoides
ATATATATATATATTTATATATATTCCACCCACCCATTTAGCTCACATGTTTCAGCTGCGTCGGAGGTGCTCATGCTGATATCAAATGTATCATTGAAATGTTCTCCAACAAGGATCGGTAAAAAGAGCAGATAATTTTTAACGTCCAATATCTCAACAATATTTCTATTAAAAGAACGTTTAATCGTTATGGCGTTGGATTCATGACTGTTAGATTGTAGTTTGAATCTCCCGGCTGGACGATGTGTTGTGTTCTTGGCCAAAATACTTCGTTTCACTTTGCTCCAGTCTACTCGGCTGGCAAAAATGAATAATTATACAGCAAATAGGTGTCTCGTTCAATCGGGAATATATGTGCTATAGAAACCGGAAACGTGACCATATGAGTCTATATGACTCGGGAAGACGTTCTATTCTTTTTAATGTTTCTGTTGATGTTTTGTTTGATGATTTCTGTGTCCATTCAAATTCTAACACCTTGCTGAGATTAACTACATAGTTAAACAGAACTTTATGTACACATATATATTATACATGTATATCCGATCTTCTAGAATGCAGCTGCAGCCAAGCCACCATTATATTCCTCTGTGTTCGATCACTGTGTAGTCTGCTCGCCGAGTCCGCTAGAGGAGCTTTCTCCGATAGCCAAACGATTCTATGAATTCAAATATCACACTACAAATTTGTTATGTAAGTGTATATATGTATGTGTGTGTGTGTGTGTACGTGTGTGTTTGCGTGTGTGTGTATACATACATACATGCATACATATATATATATTAGTGCGTGCGTGCATTTGTGGACGCGAACACACTCATACATACGTGCTTGCGCACACGCACACTCACATCCATGCATTAAAGGCCGTGCAGATATACACGCGAAATACAGGAACATTTACACATCAAGCATACACGCATAAATACACACACATATAACTCCAAATAAATACACATCCATTACAACATACACGCATACACGCAGACGCACAACAACCACAATCACACACAATCACACACAAACACGCACACACTCACGCAACATTCCTACGCAAGCACAAACTCACTGACAAAGAGACAAACATATGTATTAAAAACAAAGGTCTGTTTAGTTCAAAATTTAATTGAATGTCTTCGAAATCTCTCAGCCGAAATGAAATCTTGATACTGATTTAAATAACTGAGTACATCACTAGAAATAGCGGCGGGCATAATGTTTCACATCAAAGAACAGCAATGGTCGAGAAGCTGTTTAAATTAGCGTGAATAGCGTGTCTTCTTTAAATGACTCGTTGATGTTTGCCAAAGAAGTGGCTACGTGATTTCACTTTCTTCTATTCATTTACTAAGTTTCAGACACTGGATTCTGGCCACGCTTCAGCACTGTATTTACTTACTGGGTGTTCTTTTTTTTTTTTTTTTTTTTTTTT
>NC_068993.1:48460241-48462975 GCF_001194135.2 Octopus bimaculoides
GTGGGGGTGGGGTGTGTGGGTGTGTATGTATATATATATATATATATATATATATATATATACATACACACAGACACATACACATGCACACACACACACGCATTCACATCTATACACTCACATCCATACAGAGATAGACACGTACGTACATATCTGTACAAACACACACACATATATATTGTAAATTAATGTATATACATATATCATCGTAGTCGTCGTTGTCGTCGTCATCATCATCATCACCATCATCATCATCATCACCACCAACATCATCGTCATTATTATCATCATCATCATCATCGTCATCATCATCATCAACAACATCACCATCGTCATCATCATCATCATCACCACCATCATCGTCGTCGTCATCATCATCATCATCATCATCATCATCATCATCATCATCTATATTCCGTACTGGCGTGAGTTGAGCTGTTTGGCAGGTGCTGGTGACCCAAAAAACTGCGCCAACCTCCAATGTTAGCCTTGGCAAGTTTGGGGGTTGATAAAATAATTACTAGTTGAGCACTAGGGTCCATGTAATCGATTTAACCCGTTCCCTAAATTTGCTGTCCTTGTGCCAAAATTTGAAACCAATATTATTATCTCAAAGCATAATGGGACAAGCTAGCCTAATCGTTACAGCATCGGAAAAAATAACTTGTATCTCTTCCGACTCATTATGTCCCGAGTTAAAATTCCACCGGTGTTCCCTTTGCCATTCATTGTTTCAGAGTCGATAAAACAGGTACTAATTAAGCACTGCGGTTGATATAATGGACAAACACACACAATCTGTTAAAACTGCCCGGCCCCCTAAAAAAAATTAGGAAGAAAAACACAGGAACGGCAAAATATCGAAGAAATTTTATCGGGGGATTTTATATAAATCTCAATATTGACATCATCCAAGTACCACAGAAATAAATTTTAGCTTTCATCATTCTTGGATTGATGTCTCCAGTTACCAGTTACATATTGGTTCCAATCAGACAATTGTTCCCCCCCACACCAAATTTCACTTAAATACTATTAGTAGTACTAGCGGCAGTAGTGGTGGGGACGCCAGGTGCTTGGCGGTGGTGCTGATGATGGTCATGATGGTGGTTGTGGTGGTGGTGGTGGTGGTTAGGAGACATAATAGTTTTGAAGAAAAACATTCCTTTCATATTTTGCCTTCTATTACTGACGATGCTTGAACTAATTACAGTGTTGTTTGTGTATGTGCTTAGCTGTGCATACATACATAAATACATACATGCATATCTATATATATGTTTGTGTATGTAAATATATATATATATATATATAAATGAATGTATCGATATACATACATATACACATGCATATACGTATATCAATTTCTGTATGCGTGTGTAAACATGTATATATATATATATATATACATATATATATATATATATACATGCACACAGCCATGCATACATACATACGTACGTATGTATGTATGTATATGTATATAGATGGCGTTGTTAATGTTTATAACTGTGAGAAATTTTTGCGTCTAGCTGTGTGTGTGTGTGTGTGTGTGTGTGTGTGTGTGCGTGCGTGCGTGCGTGTGTAACTGCTACCAGATGGATGGACGTGTGCGTGCGTGTGTGTGTGTGTGTGTGTGTGTGTGTGTGTGTGTGTGTGTGTGTGTGTGTGTGTGTGTGTGTGTGTGTGTGTGTGTAACTGCTACCAGATGCTCGAACATGTGTACGATGTGAACTTGAGAAGCCTGGAGGAAAAGAAGGAGGAATAGAAGAAGCAGTAGAAAAACAAAAAGAATAAGAAGAAAAGGAAGAAGAAGAAGAAGAAGAAGAAGAAGAAGAAGAAGAAGAAGAAGATGATGATGATGATGATGATGATGATGATGATGATGATGATGATGATGATGATGATGTTGATGATGATGATGAACTACAACGACTATTACAGCATTTGCAACAGCAACAGCAGCATCATCAACATCTATATCATTAAGAACTAGAGCGGGAAAATATCACCCTAATACACGAATAGCAACAACAACAATATTATGGGTAAGAACAACCATATCAAAAAAATATATAAATAAACGATTCGTCTAAAAGGACATCTCCAGTACTAATAAGAAGGTGATGAGTGACTTGCTTCTCCATTCTGTACAGATGTATACAGATGAAGAACGTTTCGTGTGATGAAAGCTGCTCAGAAAAGCTTTCTCTACAGACAAATCTATATGGATCTAAACTGATATGGTGCAACAGCTGCTGGGAGAATTTCGTTTAACAGCCTGGTGTTATATGAGAATGTAGAATAAAACCCCACCACCTAGGACCAAAAAAAATAATAATAATAAGCCGAGTAAAAAGACCCCTGGGGATGAAACCCTACTAGGACAACGAAAAAGGAAGCAATTTTTAAATCATTATTTCTATTGTTATTGCCGAACTGGCAGAATCGTTAACACGCCGGGCGAAATGCTTCGCCTTATTTCATCCATCTTCGCGTCCTGAGTTCAAATTGCACCGAGGTCGACTTTGTGTTTCATCCTTTCAGAGTCGATAAAATAAATACCAGTTGACTACTGAGGTCGATATAAGAGACTATCCCCTTCCACCAAATCATCTTAATGCATTATTTTGTTTATCTTAACGCATTATTTATGGTATGACCTAATATATACATACATACATACATACATATATATATATATATTTATATATATATATATATATATATATAT
>NC_068993.1:48463445-48464382 GCF_001194135.2 Octopus bimaculoides
ACTTCAAAACCTTTGACTAAATCTATAAGGCGGAATAACTTTTCCCCGCTTAACCCACCTCTTGACGCACTATTTTGTATTCTTCTAAATTGGTTTTTCTTCTTCCGTTTTATTTTTTTACGTTAAGAATCTCCACACGTGTCAGGAATCACTGTTCTGAAGCTGTATTATAAACAGATGTTTTTTTCCAAAAGAACTCACACTTTCTACCGTAGATGTCAGTAATGTGCATATTCTGTGAACGCGTGTTATATATATATATATATATATGTGTGTGTGTGTGTGTGTGTGTGTGTGTGTGTGTATACCATATCTCATATGTACATACATACACACACGTATGCACAGACAGGCAAACGCGAACATGCACACACGATCAAATATCCATACCTTGACACATAATCTCTTGATTTGGTCTTTCGTCTCTCTCAATTCCCTTTCCGTCAGATTGTGTTAAACATATTTTAACTAACATAAAGTTTGCTTATGCCTGAATATTGCTTGGCTCTGAAATTACGGTGATTTCCACGACTGCGGTGACCTACTGGAGCAAATAAGAAGTTAACGTTGTTGACTTTATTATAGTTAAAGCGCTGGCTGTGATAAGGTTTTCCAAAGTTGTCTCTCTTATGTATTTCCCATTGATAACGACAAAAAAACGAGGAACATCAATGTCTGGGAACCCGATGGGTGGTGACTCTGGGCAGATATGCTGTTTTTACAACTTGTCACCATAGGAGATAACTTTTCTCTGCGGTAACTGCAGCGAATTTGTCTCTTAGCAGACGAAATATTTCAAATATATTTTAACTAACCCAATGTTTCCTTATGTGCTAATATTAAGGTTATATATATATATCTAAATATATATATACATGTGTGTGTGTGTGTGTGTGTGTGTGTATAAGTTAAATAGAAGATAAATTATATATATATA
>NC_068993.1:48464656-48470270 GCF_001194135.2 Octopus bimaculoides
ATATATAAGATAAATTAACCTCATAAAGGGATGATTACATCCAAGAAAACATTGGTTCTATACAGACGATATTTTTGGAGAATAAAATTTCCTTAAATCAGTAGGTATATGTTATGGATATAAATATCAAATCATAGCGGTTTCAGAATATATGCCTGTTTGGAATTATATGGCAAAAAAGACTCACCACGCATCCATTTTCAACTAAGTTTATATCTATCTATATATATATATATATATATATATATATATATATACTCGCTCGTATGTACACACACACATGTACATATATCTATATCTATATGCATACGCATGTATATAAACATATGCGCGTACATAAATGTACACATTAATAAACAGATACGCAAATACACGCACATAGGTAAAGTATACAAGTCATACAATCATACACACATATACGCATTATAACCTTCAGATCGATAGTATTTATTTATATTTAAGTGTGATTTAACTAATGCTTCTACGAAATACATTTACATAAAATAAGCAGAGATATTTATCTACCATATAATCGGCACGATAGATATATATTGTTTGCTTTCATTCTGGATAGATAGAAATCTTTTGCATTACGTCATTATAAATGTAGTTTATAGAAAGAATTCCGGGATATTATCAATATATGGGAATTTAGTTCATCTATATTATTTAATTAATAAGTATTATGAATTATAGCTTGACATTAATTTTGCCGTAAGATAATAAGCCAAAAATATTATGTATTGTAAATAAAAGTTATAAATATTTAATTAGCTATAAATTTAGAAAGACTGTTGTATTAGTTATAGATATGAATTTGTTATGTTATGTCATCTAAATAATATTAATAGAAATAGCTACAATATCTAATCAATACGTGGTGATTAAATTAATTTCAGTAAAATATTTAATAATTATTATTAATTATTGTTTAGGATATTGTTAGAATTTTAGTTTAAGGTACTAAAGTCGAATATATCATGTATCTTATGTGGTGTAATCAACAGTAGCGATCTCAATTGTTTATAGAGACATTTTTAGTAACTCCAGTCTTACATCAATAGATAATATATTAGGGAATATTACAGGAATAGTAAATTACATAGTTTAATATTACCCAATGCTACGAGTATGACGTTTAGAGAAAACATATATCGCTGAATGAACGCAAGTTACATTTTTCTCTCTTTTTAACTTAAGTAAATTTTATCTAGATATAAGGATTCTATATGCTTCTTTAGTACATAACTCATATCCCTCACATCTCTTTTTTTTTTTTTAGATTTTATATGAGTGTGCAAAACTCACAAATTTCCATTTAATATTATATTTAATGTTATTATCTTTTAATTCCCATATGAACTTAATTAATCCAGTAGAATCCACTTTTTGTCTATTTTTATAGCTCTGTAAGTGGTTAGCCACTCTAATCTTAATTCTAGTTTCTGTTGACTCTGTATAATAGAGTTTCTTTCCTTGAGATTCATCTATACATTGGTAGACTAAGTTATCTTGCTTACATAGGTTTTTAAATTTACAATTAATTTTAACTTTACAGTCACAATTTTCATTTACACCCCTATATATGTTATTCGAAGTATCATTACAAAGAGAGTTAATATGGGTTATTGCCCTTCTATCATTAATGTATTTATGGCCCTTAATATTTCTGTTTAGGCTTTCGGGGTTAGGTTGTTTTTGAGGTGAAATGTGTAGTGGATATTTTTGTTTCTGTAAAAACTATCTAATTTTTATTGGTAATAGATGATATAATCATAAATAGATTACGAGTTAAACTAAAACCAACTTTGACATGTTTATCATTAATAATTTCACTAAATTTATTATCATTGTTAAAATGCTTATAAATAAATTTGTCTATAGCTTTGATTAAACCAAATCGTATTAGATTTTTCAGAATTATTTTAAAAGAATTTATGATCTATTTTTGATTTAGTAATGGAAGGGGTATATGGTACATTTTTTTGGTATTACGAGTACTATGTAGATTATCAATGGTATGGGTTTCCAGGAGAGTTATCGGTTTATTATTATAATTCAATTTATTATTTACATTTTTATCGCTATAAGAATAATTATAATTATTTATCAGTTGTTTATTATTTATATTATGTTTATAAGATAATTTAATGTCAGTTTTTTTTCTATATCGTGTTTTCTATGTCGAGGGTGGTGTTTATTTATTTCGAGTTTATTATTGTTATTACCACTTAATAGTTTATTACCAGATGATTTATTAATTCTACGTTTGTTTTTACTAAAAGGTTTAGCTTTGATTGAATTAGCAACCTTTTTAATTTTAGTTTCTGTCGTATAATTAATTCTATCATTTATAATTTTATCATTATGTGGCTGGTATTTTATCTTGTCTCTATATCCAGCTTTGGCTAAAGCCATGTTGTAATAATTTGCATGTTTCGTCAATATTTTTTCATTACATTATAGATGTGATATCCTTTTCCACTATGCTGGAGATTAACGGGTTTTAATTGATTCAGGATGATTACTTAAGAAATTAATGTAACTTAAATTTATATTTGATATGCGAAAAGGTTCGTGTTTACTAGTTATAAGGTTGAAGCTAACATCTAAAATGTTAACTGAATTATTACTTTTCCAAAAGAGATGGATAGTCCCTATCTTTTAAAAAATTCATAGAATCTTTTCTTAAATAATTCTGATTTTCCGTTAGATGCAATTTTGATGGCAAAAAGAGCATCGTCCTTGTATAAATCTCCACTAATTTCGGGAAATTCATCATGCATCAGCATTGCCGCAGCTCTGAGCTGAAACTACAGAAAAAAAAATTCAAGTTATACAAAAGATAAATACCAAAGAGCTCGGGCCGAATCGGCGGCGCCCAATATGATGTCGAAGTAATCAGATGTGTCTATTATAGTCCAATATTTATTATCAACTTAATTGTAGATTTTCGAGCAGCTAGGATAACAATAATTCCATTCATATTAATATTAGTAAAATTTCTAGCAAAAAGAAGGTCTTTGTTAAGTACAAGAGGGTTGATAGAGGAATAACAATTGTCAATGTCTATTAGTAAAATTTTATATTCTTCATTATTTTCAATATTATTAAACCAATTACTAGCTGCTTGAGTATTAGACCATAGTTTGAGAGATATTTAATTTCTAAGTATGGGTATATATTTATCGAAAATAATTTTAATCTTCCTTAGTCTAACTTTAACAATAATCAATAGAAATTATTAAATATTTTACTGAGATTAACTTCATCACCACGTATTGATTAGATATTGTAACTATTTCTATTAACACTATTTAGATGACATAACATACCAAATTCATATCTGTTACTAACACAGCAGTCTTTCTACATTTAAAGCTATATATCTGTTTCTATTTCGTTGTTAGATTCCTTAATGAGGATGTCGAGGAAAGGAAGTTGTTGATGGCTATATTCCATCGTAAATTGAAAGTTAACGTCAAGTCCATTTATAAGTACTTGAAATTCTTTAAGTCTCTCTGTACTTTCATGCCAAAGAATGAAACAGTCATCCAGGTACCTCTTCCAGTTATTTTCTATGTAGCGGGAGAATGAGTTGCAGTATTTTTGCAGAACCTTACGATAAAGACTGATTTCTAGATATCCCATGACTAGGTTGGCAAAGGGGGAGACCATTCTCGTATTCATCGCAGTCCCCGATTTTTGTCGATAGAAATTGTTTCTGAAGACAAAGTAGTTATTCTCCAAGATGAATTTAGCCCTTCTATTACGAATTATTTTTTGATGCGATGTGGGAATTCATTGGCGTAATTCTCTAGCCAGAATTCAATTGCCTCTATTCCTAGGTTGTGGGAGATATTAGAATACAGGTTGACTACACCGAAGGATACTCGTAGGGTGTTTTGTTTATTGTTTCAGGGAGGTGATTGAGCATATCCAGGTCATCCCTTATGTAGCTCTTGATATGCTTGGGGAATGGTTTTAAGAGGGTATCTAATAAGTTACTGAGGCGGTGGGTTTCGCATGCGGGACCTGCTATGATAGGTCTCAATTTGAGGATTTTGCAGGCCACCACAGGACCCCATTTCTTGTTGAAGCGCTGCCTAGTTAGCCATGATGTTCAAAAGCAAAGACGTAAGTTTGTGAATGTAAGCATGCCTGCATGTATGTAACTATGTGTGTATACTTCTGCGTGCGTGCGTGTGCGTGTGTGTGTGTATGTGAGTGCGTGTGCGTGTGTGCGTGCATGTGTTTGATGTGTGTGTAATGGTGAAGCAAGTATAAGTTTATCCAATGAATGCTACGAAGTAAAGAATGATTGAAAAAGAAAAAGAAAGAATAACCCAGACTTAATTTCAAAATGGTGGAGACGTAAGGGCGCTGTGGCAAGTGGCTGGGGTGGGGGAAGATCAGCGGTAATTATATAAACTTGAACCATATTTAACAAACACTCTTGGCAAAATTTGTATTTCAATGGTTTGATCATTCGCACGCACACAAACACGAACACAGGTGCAGTTGCATACACACAATGATACAGGCTCCTCTCCCACTCTGTCTGTCTCTCTCTCTCTGTTTGATCTGTTTCTCTCTATCTCTACCTCTTTGTATGTAATCTGTTTTTACAGTCCTACATTTTTCACTCCTTTTGCTTCGCTGACACTCTGTTTTCTTTCCTCCTCCTTCTCTCTCCCTTTCTTCTCCTTCTCCTCTTTGTTGTCTCTTACATTTCTATCACTTCTTTTTCTTCTTTTTTGTCCTTTTCTCCCTTTCAGTCTCCTTATTCAGACACATTCCAACACTCACACACACACACACATATATATATGGAGAGAGATGTGCTTGAGTATATATATATATATATATATATATATATATATATATACATACATATGTGTGTGTATTCCGGCCGCTTGTTGCGCCTCCATCACCACTTCCCTCCCTCCTGCTTTGACCATTGTAAGAATTATTTATCCAAAGTCTAAAAACAACAAAACCTACGAAAGACTCTGTCTTCCATGTTAGTCTGAAAGACAGCTGCCAGTACTTTCAAAGTTGTTTTAACCTACAGTCATACACGCAGACAGACATATTAATGACAGCATTTCAATTGTCTCATTTAACACAGCTTCGCGAAGAAATAAAACAAACATTAAACAACATAAAAAGATAAATGCCAGTTTGCCTTTGTCCTATCTGTCTCTAGGCCGTCTACACAGACTACCTGTCTGTAAAAACATGTTAAGTGGCTCTATACTCTATGTCGTTCGTACGTAATAAACGTTTGATTGATAAAAATTTCTGTATTAGGAGGAAAGAGAAAAACAAACGCTAATGGCAATTATTATCAACTAAACCCATAAAAAGGGAAATAATTTCAAGATATTAAATGATTATTCTCTTAAATTTTATATCAATAATCGCAAGAAATATTATCGCACTTTCTTTTTAATTATAGGCCATCTATGAGCTTGTTTCAATCTCTTAGACCTCTTCAGTATAGTGCAACATTGTATAGTCCGCACAAACCCGTGTGTTCAGTCGACATATTATATTATATATATATATATATATATATATATAAATATATATATATATATATATATATATA
>NC_068993.1:48470974-48471880 GCF_001194135.2 Octopus bimaculoides
TAACAATAAGAACACCACCAGCATTTCTACTATCAGCATCACCAGCACAAACATCATCACCACGCCCACCTCCACCACCACCATCACCACCATCATCACCACCACCATCATCACCATCACCATCACCACCATCAACGACGGTCACCACAATCACCCCCACCGCACCCTCTTCATCACAACCGCCATTACATAAGCAACTACTACCATTTTTAATACCTCAATCAGCACTGCCATTCATATCATTACAATCACTACCAGTATCAGCTTCAAATTTTGGCTCAAGGCCAGCAATTTTGCGGGCGGGGGGTGGTACTTATTCCATCGATATGGAAAGAATGAAAGGCAAAGTTGACCCGGTGGAAGTTCGACAACGTAACGTAAAGACGGACAAAATGTCGATAAGCATTTTGTCTGCCATGCTAGTGGTTCTGCCAGCTCGTCACCTTATCTAATGTCATGAATACCATTGCAGTGTCTACAAGTGCCATAAAGATCATTACCATTATCACCAACACCATTGGCACCAATGCAGCTTTTGCTAATACGAATATCGTCACAACCAATATCTCGCCTCCATTTTCGCCATCACCGGCTGCAATACATGCACAACCATCACCATTACAAACTTCCATCAACTCTGCCAACAATAGCACCGCGAGTACTACTACCTTTACAACCAACATCAACAACCAATACCACGATCACTAATATCTATGCCATTACCGCAGCTGCCACCATCTTGACCACCACCAGCACCGCCGCCGTCACCACCACAACCACTACTACCTCCACCAAAACCAATACCATCAGTATCACCACCACCAACACCAACACCAACACCACCACAACCAACATCAAAAGCATTACTAATACTCGAAACAACGTGGCTATTAGTAAACATTACGA
>NC_068993.1:48472829-48473865 GCF_001194135.2 Octopus bimaculoides
AGTTAGGGTTAGGGTTAGGGTTAGGGGATTAATACGATATACACCGTTACAGCGCTAACTGTTTTCAACTGAATAGACGTCAGTGATTAGTAGAAATAATCGAAATAAGTCAATTTTTTACATGAAATAAATTCGAATACAAAAATATTTTTCTGTTCTATAACACAAAATAGATAAGTATACGAAGTTTGAAAGTCTTTCGGTACCAAAAACACTACATAAAACATAAATGAAATCTGGCGCCCCCGTTTTAAAATAGATCCCTAAATACATCTACTAGATTATCACCAAACCCGCCACCACCATCATTACGAAGAAGTAAAAATCATCACCAACACCACCATCATCATCACCACTAACAATCTCACGATCACCACTATGACCACCACCATTATAACCAGCGCAAACATAACCAATATCACCACCACCACCAACACCACCACCACTACTACCACCACCATTACATTCATGCCGTGACAAACAACATCTACACTCAAACGTTCTTCACAAAACGGCTGTAATTCTCTGTAAAATGTATGATAATTTAGTTTTAATAATGTTTATTTAAGGTGTGTATAATAACAATCCAATATAGTATAACGTGGATGGCAAGTTGGTGGTGTGTGCAATGAAAGCATAAACGCCACTGGAGATTTTCTGCGTATGAATTCATGCATGCATAAATATATTTATATATGTATGTGTATTAAACGCGTGCGTATATACACATATATGTTCGTCTATCTATCTATCTATCTATCTATCTATCTATATGTCTATGTGTCTATCTATTTATCTATTTATACATATATACGTTTTTGTTTTCTGTCTAAGTTTCAGTCCAAGCACTGCGGCCAAACTGGGGCACCGCTGTTTAATTTGCTAAAAATTTCAAGGCGTGACATTCCTGCCCTCATCTGAGTTTCTTGCCTTGAAGTAGGTTCGCCGGAACTCAACAGAAGGAGATCTAGTTGTATGCATATATATATATATATATATATATGAGTGTGTATGTGTATGTATGTGTATATGTATA
>NC_068993.1:48478003-48480420 GCF_001194135.2 Octopus bimaculoides
CTGCTCTTTGTGGATCTTAAAATGCCTTTTGAGGCCTCCGTTGGATTTGCTAACCTTCTGGCATACACTGCATTCAAAGGTGTGCACAGACATATAGGCAGATTGTTGTTGGAGGTTGGTTTTCCATCCGTTCGCAAATGGGATCTGAGGCCAGCAAAAGACAGGCATGGTCTGTCACAGACTAGGCACACAAAAAGGTCATCGTCATTCACCTTCTCGATCGATACATTCTTCCTTAGATCTCTTTTGAGTCTTGCGTTTTCCTGGCCTCTTCAAATGCTTTCACTCCACTCCACACGTTTGTTCGCCATCCAACTCGATCCGAAGCAAGGGTTTCTATGTCTTCTGGATCCATTCCAAATGCCTTCATAGTAGTCCTTATACCGTCCTTCAACCTTTTTTTTATGTTTACGCCGATAGCATTTCCCCTCTGCAAGCTCACCATAAAACAGCTGTTTCGGCATGCGTTCATCTGCCATTCGAACAATACAGCCAAACCATATCATTTGGTTCCTCAGAATCATAGCTTTAATTGAGGTGATGCCTGAAGATGCAAGGACATCTGTTTTTGGAATAAAAGAACTCCATTTAATTTTTAAAATGCGATGAAGGCATTATCGGTGGAATTGTTTTAACAGTTTAAAATGCCTTTCATAAGTCCAACTTTCACAGGAATACAACAGGGATAGTAAGACAAATGATTTGTAAAGAGCCAGCTTTGTGTTCTTATTCATATGTCGCTGGCACCAAACGCGTGACTCCAAGCAACCAAATGCTTTCGCTGCCCTTTAAATTCGCAGCTGTATTTCTGCATCAAGATTTCCATCATTTTGAATAGAGCTTCCAATGTAGATGAACGAATTGACAACCTGAAGTAACTTACCCTTAAAAATTTTGGTGGGGTTACAAATAGCACCATACGCAGATTGATGCATTACAACTGTTTTTTCAAGTTGATGGTCAAGCCAAAATCATCACAAGCTGAGACAAATGCAGATACAAGAGATTGCAGACCTGTTTCAGAATGACAGACAAGATCGCAGCCGTCAGCGTACAAAACTTCCCTAATGAGTGAAGTAAAAACCTTCGTTTTGAATTTCAGTCTGGTCAGATTAAAAACATTCCCTGTTGTTTGATATTTTATGTAAATATCCTCCACGTAGTTTTGAAAAAAAAGGCATGTGACAACACAACAGCAAAGTATATTACAAAGAGTGTGGGTGTCTTCAAGGTCTCCTTGCTTCACACCATTTTCCACGGGAAAAGATCCAGAGAGCCTACCACCAAAGTTAACTCTAGCATTCATATCCTGATGCAAAGCTCTGATCATGTTTACAAATTTTGGGGGCAACCTATTTTCCTTAGAATTAGCCACAGAACATTTCGATTAACAGTATCGAATGCTTTGGTCAAATCAACAAAGCAATGGTATAGAGCAAAATTCTGTTCAATGCACTTATCTTGTAACTGTCTGACAGTAAAGATATAATCATACATACATACATACATACATACATATATACACAAACACATACATACATACATTGATTAGATATATACATAAACATAGACATGCATACATACAAACACATTCACACATACTCATATATATATATGCATATAGTCATAAGACTATATATATACAGATTTTTCACTCTCTCTGAATGCGTTGAATCTGTTGTTATACATAGAGAGAGATTAAGGCAAAATACACCGACTAATATTTTGTTTATTGCATCATTGATTGCCATTATCATCCAACTTGTTGATAGATGTCTTGAAGTAGGAAAAAAGGGGGGAAATCAACTCTGACCCTAACATTGATTGTTCTTATGTTGTTTGATGTTGTTTGTGTGGGTGATGATTGGTGGAAACATAAATATAGCGTTTAGTGTGAAAAAAGTTGACCAATATGTGACCGTATATTCTTTTACTCTTTTACTCTTTTACTTGTTTCAGTCATTTAACTGTGGCTATGCTGGAGCGCCGCCTTTTAGCCGAGCAAATCGAACCCAGGACTTATTCTTTGTAAGCTTAATACTTATTCTGTTGGTCTTTTGCCGAAATGCCAAGTTACGGGAGGTAAACACACCAGCATATGTTGTCATATATGTGTGTATACATATATATATATATGCATATATATACATACATATGTATATGCTGAGACTCCCTTCGGTCATGACTGACCATGGGATTGCACCCAGAAAGTTACCCTATCAAGTGCAAGTCCGGGTAAGTTTGTTTTATGGGAGACCAGCAGTCGCCCATGCATATCGGCCTCCCCTCTCCACGCCACCAGCGTTATCCAAGAACACAGCACGCAGCCCGGTCCGGGATTCGAACTCACAACCTCACGATCGTAAGCTCGACGCCCTAATCATTGAGCCATACGCATTCATATATATATATATATA
>NC_068993.1:48484951-48485646 GCF_001194135.2 Octopus bimaculoides
ATATATATATATGTGTGTGTGTGTGTGTGTGTGTGTGTGTGTGTGTGTGTGTGTGTGTGCTTGTGTGTGTATAAAGAGTGAGGAAGAGGGGCTACAGAATATGGGGGATTTAGCTCACTTGTGATCTAGACGAATAGGTAAGCTGGGTAAATGCTATAGTTGGTCGACAATTAGGTTCCAAGATCAGAGCTAAGGCTGGATCTAGGGATCTGTGTTAGGGTTCTGTTATAGCATGTATATATTATATTAGAGGTAAAAATCAGCACCATGGTAGAACGAGTATCTCAAATCATTTAGAATAATTAAATCAGGGTAATTCACCTTGCCCTTATTAAATTATTCTAAATGACTTGAGATACTCGTTCTGCTTGGTTTTGATTTCTCCTCTGATATACTATAAAATAAATAATGTAATATAATATATATACATACATACATACATACATACATACATACATACATACATACATACATACACACACGAAGTCAATATTAGTAAGCTGTATCTAACCTAATATCTATAAGCTCCATTAAATCCTCTCTAATCCTGTATAATGCATCTATCGTATCAATACATACACCATGTGCAAATCTGTCAATTTAAAACTGTACACTACCTCTGTTCTATTATCATTTACACACTTTCAAATGTATATATATACATATATATACATATATATATATATATATATATA
>NC_068993.1:48486271-48489460 GCF_001194135.2 Octopus bimaculoides
GTGGTGGTGCCTAGTAATTCTGCTACTGCTCTTGTTGTTGTGGTTGCTGTTGTTGTTGTTGTGGTGGTGGTGGTGGTGGTGGTGGTGGTGCCTAGTAATTCTGCTACTGCTCTTGTTGTTGTGGTTGCTGTTGTTGTTGTTGTTGTTGTTGTCATTGTAGCTGCTGCTGCTGCTGCTGCTGCTGCTACTGCTGCTGCTGTTGTTGTTGTTGCAATTGTTGTTTATCACCAGTTGAGCCGTGATGAAGCAGAACGTAAATTAACGCATTCTAATTTATTTATTTATTTAATATTATTATTATTATTATTATTAATTTTATTATTATTATTATTATTATTATTCATTTTTAATTTTTCATGTTTTCCAGATATAAGGAACCCTGAGTTCCGTACATTATCCAATGTTCATTTCAAAGACCTTACTGTGAGGTTCGAAAGAGATGCTACTGCTATTTCTAGTAGATCGTGTGGTCACACAGAGGCTCGTTACTGCTATCGTTATGGTCATTGCTGCAGCTCGTCCTGGAGGTAGTTATGTGGTTCTTGTTGATTGAAGAGGTAACCATGATGACAGAGGTGGTGAGGGGGCGATATTATTAGTCATTGGTTGTAATGAGAATGGCGCAAGTAGTGTAGTCGTTGTTGTTGTTCTTTTGGCCCAACCTTATACTTCTGACTGAAATCTCCCGTGACCAAACGCATTTCTATATTGTTAAGGAACAAAATTTTGTTTGCATTTTCTTGTAGTCCTATCTACTACACTGCACCGTCTTTGGGCGGTGGAGATGAGAGAACGCGGCCTAAACAGGTTTGGCATAATACCGATGGCTCTGATAGAGCTACTAATAATGATTTCTAATAAAGACACAAAAAACAAGAGCTTTGAAGGGAAGTTTCTCGTCGATTACAGGGACCCAGTAAATTGAGTCTATTTTACCGACTTCGGAAGTTTGAAAAGCAAAAATGACATCGGTGGGTTTTGAACAAAGGACATAAAAAGTCGAACTGAATATCGCAAGTCAATTTGTTCGAATCTCTAATGATTTGGCACACTCTAATAATCCTTTCTGTTAAAGGCACAAGGCCTGAAATTTTGGGAGAGTGGGCCAGTCGATTAGATCAACCCCAGTACGCAACTGGTACTTAATTCATCGACCCTGAAAAGATGAAAGGCAAAATCGACCTCGGCGGAATTTGAACGCCGGACTTAAAGAGAGACGAAATACCGCTAAGCATTTCGCCCGGCAAACTAACGATTCTGCCGGCTCACTGCCTTTGACACACTCTAAATAGGTTTAATACATAACAATCATTTATATGGAAAGGAATGGAAAACGACAGACCAAGGAGTCGGCATATTCGTCTGCCACCTCCTGGATGAACGTAATACCGTCATTAAGCCATATGATCTTGGGAAGTCTGTATCTATTATATAAAAATTATAACAACATGCATGGGATAGTCCTAGTTTTTAAACCCGTAAGGGCACTTCAGGAATTACTGCCTGTCAATGATTCCACTTCTGAATGGCCATAATCCTTTTGGGGTGCAATTGCCCAATGACCATTTACAAGAATGTGATATACACACAACTACTTTCGCTGAAGAAATCAATCTAGCAATCGAAGGACAGCTTCTCCGTCTGGAGTAAACTTATATCTATTTTGATGATTACACTCGTACTTCCTAACTTTATTTTATGGATCTCGTTATGCTTAAAGACAATTGCAGTTGCAGCATGGAATAAGCCAAAGTTTATTTACCAGCATGCAGTATTCTTACAACTATTGCTCTCACTGAAGAAATCAATTTAGCAATCGAACTACAGATAATGTGTCTGGGTTAAATTGATATTAAGTTTAATATTTATATCAGTACTTTCTAATTTTATTTTATCGAACTCATCAAGATTAAAGGCAAAAATCGACCTCGACATGCGTCAGTACCAGAACTTAACAAAACCTTTGTTTATGTTGAATATTACAATAAATTGATTCAAAATTGTGGATCGCCGCCTTCGTTGTTTCTTCATGAGTTCGTGCATGTGTGAGTATGGGATTAATGTCTAGTGAGTATATTTTTCGTTCAGAGAATGATTGTGTCATTATTATTTAGCCATTGGACAATCGCAGACACTATGTTTCAAGGGCTAGATTATCAGTAACGTACCTAGGTAAGGTGAACGAAGAGCGAGTGTCATAATCCAGTCCAGGCGACGCGTTCATTGGAGCGGCACTTGAGATCAGCTGCATAAGGCTGCATAGGCTTGTAGGGGACTGGAGAGACAGAAGAGACAAACTAAGGGGCTACACTGGGCGGCGCATATTTTTCCTACGCCAGTCTGAATTATCTATTACGCACTTAAGAGTGAACATTTTAGGGAGATTTGGCTGCCCTTTTTAGTGAGATGCAAAACCATACAGACATTTCAGTCCCGAGTCGTATTTATGCTTGTTAGATCACGTACAATTTTCGGTGTTTAATTCCGCCCCTCACATTACATAGGCTGGATGAGCGCCGCCCATTTACTTAGTATACAGCTAGACGCCTGTGTTGCCAGCTTGTTAAAGTGCGTTAAATTTTCGCCTCTTTCGCTTTCTACCTTTCTATCTGTCTGTCTGTCCGTCTGTATCTCTCATTCAGTTTTTTTTTTAATGTCCTGTACCCATATATGCATGTATGTATACATGTAGATGTAGGTATGTACATATATGTATGAATATATGCATATATTTATATATTATTTATATTATTATATGATCGAACGCCACGCATCCTTTTCCAAGTAAGTTTTATCTGTATATATATATATATATATATATATATATGGAACATATATATATAGAGAGAGAGAGAGACAGATGGGGAGATAGATAGGTAGATAAACTGACACATAGACAGAGTATACCTCGCAAGAACTTATGAAGCGTCCTGTGGAGTACAAATTTCTGTTGTTACTGAATACGTGTGTGCAAGACACGCACGCACACGCATGCACACGCAGAAATATATATATGTTGCATATGCGTGCGTGCGTATATATTTGCGTATAAAAGTATATCTCTATGAATATATGTAAGCATAATATATACACCGCTGAGACAAATTAAGATCAACCCCCAAGGAGTTCGAATCATTAGAGTGTCTGCGAATACATACATACATATGCATACATATATATACATATATA
>NC_068993.1:48489798-48491754 GCF_001194135.2 Octopus bimaculoides
TATATATATATGTATATATATATGCTTGTGCGTGAGTGTGCATTTGTACATATATACATATATCTAGGTTTATACATATATAGACGTACACTTTTATGTAAGTATACATGTCTGTGTATTCGCTATATTTCAGCCGAAACTAACCTAAGCACAAGGTAAGAGTAAGACTAAAACAAACAAACATACAAACGAAGAATTACCAAATGAGCCGATATCCAAGTGTTTTTTCTATTTATTTCTTTCCGCCGTTACAACATTAACATTCGAGCCGGGAGATTTCAGTTAATGAAAATTCCGAAAATTAATACTTAATTACTGCTCCAGTCAACCAAGCGAAAAGCCTTCGATTGGTATGTATGTATATATGTGCCTGTTTTTTGAGTGCTTGTGTATATATATCTAATTTGGTCTGCGGTGGGGTTTTTGCTTGTATAGTTGTTTGGGTTTCAAATGAATAAATGAATAAATAAATTATAATAATTTTCTAATTCAATGATTCTAATAACTAATCTAAAGTCATACTAATTTATTTAAATTTCTGTTCAGAGATGGGATTGTTTAGAGCAGAAATGGACTAGTGTAGGTTACAGTTTTCAATATAAAATTGATTTCAAAATTTGGCACAAGGCCATTAGTTTCCGGGCAGAAGGTAAGTCGATTACATTACCACCAGTGCCCAACTGATTCAAATTTAATCGACCCTGAAAGGATGGAAAGGAAAGTCGACCTCGATGGAATGTAACCTCAGAACATCAAGACGGATGAAATGTTGCTAAGCATTTTACACCACGTGCTGACAATTCAACCACCACGCCGCCTTGGTTTTCAAGTAAACATCGGTTTCAAAATTTGACACAAGGCCAGCAATGTCAGGGGAGGGGGTGAGTCAATTCCATCGAAACCCCAACCCACCCAGTGCTTACATGGTACTTACTTTTTTCGACCAAGAAGGGATGAAAGGCAAAGTCGAACTTGGTGTGATTTGAACTAAGGAAGTAAAGACGGATAAAATGCCGGTAAGTATTTGTTTTGGCATGCTAAGGATTCCGCCAGTTCGCGCCCTTGGTTTTCAATATTATATTAGCAATACAGATGTTTGTTCATTTGTGTAGATATATGTGTAAGTGCATTAGCACACACACACACACACACACACACACACACGCATACACACATACACACACACACACACACACACACACACGTATGTATGTATTTCATTGTTCAATTTTATTTCACGATTTCTTGCCAATAGAGAAAGAGCCGGTTTCTATCCTAGATTCAAGGCTCCTTCAACGGAATTTCAACTGCATCAACAGGGTATTTTTGTATGCATGCATGCATGTATGTATGTATGTATGTATGCATATATGCATGTATGTGTACATGCATGCATATATGTATGTATGTATGCAGGCAGGCATGTATGTATGTATGCATGCATGTATGTATTCTCATGCATATAGTTACATATCTAGACACGCTCATATGTATTTAAATGATAAATCTCTGGAAAATTTTAGATTTTTACAGTTCCAGTGATGGTTTGGATCTGTAGTCTTTGAATTAGCTTTCTCTTCTCTGGTTTTAAGAAGCCTAATTTCTCAAGATTGGTATTTAGGCAGTGTGTTACATATCCCAGAGTCCCTATAATTACAGGCATAAACTTGAACTTGTAATATGGATAGAATAGAATAATATGGATGGAATAGAATAATACTCCCCAAAAAAACATGATATCGCTCGGCACCCGCCCTATTTGCCAAATTTATCACTTGCGGACTTCCATCTCTTCCCAAGATGAAAATGCAGCTCAAAAGTCTCCGTTTTAACACCGTTGTCGAGATCAAGACCGAAGCGCCATCCAAATTCTCTCACAAGGATTTGGTCGGCTCCGGGCAATAGCGGAAGCCACGGGCTGGAGGAGCAACGCAGTGGAACTGAACCCAGAAACAT
>NC_068993.1:48491889-48494530 GCF_001194135.2 Octopus bimaculoides
ACACACACACACACACACACACACACACACACACACACACACACACACACATATATATATTTATGTACCCACATGCGTGTCACGCTGGTTGTACCTGAGAATTACATTAAGTGTACCTGTGTCTGTGGAATTCTCAGCCGATCTACATGTTATTTCAATGAACAGGTAATTGAATAGATCATACACACATTGACAGACACATACCCACACATACCACGATACACCACGCAGAGATGTACACGGATAATTAGCATCTTATCGACGCGGTTACATTGCAAATATATAAATTAGTTAATTTAATTCGCATGTCGTCACCGAAAGAATGCAACACTCTTTAAACCAGAATCTCACCACTTTTATTTCAGCCACAATGCCAGCCATTATTCTATGTTATCTTTAGAAATAATGGAGATTTGATAATTTCCGCTTCTGTCACGTTTAACATTTGTTACAAGCATTGATGACAACATGTTGACCGGAAACTATTTAGTCGTAAGTAAACCTTATACCCTTATATCTTACTAACGAAGAGAAAACGAAATGGCTTGAATATGATCGAATGATGTGCTAGAAGTAGCAGCCAAATATCCGTAAAATGGTTCTGTTTCGTACGAAAATAAGAGTAGAAAGTTTATATGATAATAAATCTGATCAAAGGAGATTAAACTGATGGGGTGGCTACGTGGTGTTTCGACTTAGTAGATATAACTGCTAAGTCTCTTCGAAATTACAATTAAATGTAATTATAGAAATAAAACGTACACATGAGATTATTTAGGCCAAGACACATTTATGTCTGAATAAAAGATATCATGGTGATTGCAGGAATTCATATGAAAATATATATGCTCTATCAGAGCTAATTTGAGACAAAGCAAGGACAACACCATCAACAACACTTCGACATTGCCAGTGTTTGAACTTTTTCCAGTGGAACGACTTTCAGCATACACACACACACACACACACACACACACACATACACAAACACACATACACACATGCACATAAGTATATGACAGGTTTCTTTCCGTCTGCCAAACCAACTCACAAAGCGTTGGTCAGCTCGAGGATATATGGTATATTAGAGGACACTTGCCCAAGTTGCTACGCAGCGGAACTGCGTTTAAAAGCATGTGATTTGGAAATAAACTTCTCAATAAACTCATATGTCCCTTCTGTAAATTTCTGTTGATCAATATTGTTATAAACTACATTCGTAACTTCAGAATCTACACTTTGATCATCGTCTTACCTTGAATCATTAAACTAACCGTCGAATCTGGAAGGTCGTTTGAAAATAAGCTCCATCAAAATTTGAATCAGTTTTTTTTTAAAAGACTATCACAAATAACCAAATGAAATCAATATTTGCCACACAGTTGATTGCTCTCAGTGAATATCGTTGTCAAATTTAACCATCACATTTAGCACATGTTAAAAGTGCAGCTATATGATTTCTAAATCAAATCTGATTTCATAAAATTTAGAAGAAAATTAAAAAATTTTCCTAGGTAAACGTCCCTGAAGTTTAATCATTTTAGAATTCAAGAATTTATCGACCATTTGCATCCAGACTACTCTGTAGCATGTAATGCTTATTTATTCACATTCTTTAGAATTAATCTTGCATTATTTTTCTAGCTTCGAGAATCCCAGCATGTGATTGGTTATTTTTAGTTGACATTGAAGGGTAGGTATGAGAGACCGAATCTGACCAGTTTCTTGGGCAGCACAGATTAGAGCCTCCGTTTCCGGTTTTAAATCACTTTTAGTCATCCACAGCCATCTTTTTACTCTGTCTGTCTTATCTTCAACATCCCTATGAAATTGACCACGCACTCTTTTCTTTTCCCAGCTATTTTCAGTTTCATTCATTTTCAATTTCTTGTATAGTGCTTTATTTTTGCAATCTTTCATCCTACACAAGCCTGACCTTCCTACTTCTAATAATAGCGGTTCTGTGGCATTTTTTTTTACATACCATGCTATGTTGTTTTCTTCTGCTCTAATACTGTGTTCGCATACAAAAAGTCCTCTTCCCCCTATTTTTCTTGGTACATAGTCTGTCTGTATCACTTTTTGGGTGGAGTGACCCATATTTAGTTAGCAACTTCCTTGCCTTTCTGCCTAAGCTATTTAGTTCGTCTACTGTCCATGCAAGTACCCCTGCTCCATATCTAAGGAGTGAAACCGCCCAGGTGTTGATAGCTTCGATCTTATTCCGTCCATTTAATTTCGCCTTGAGAATGAGTCTCAGTCTGCACAAGTACTCCACCCTAAATTTTTCTGTCATTTCTTTCTCTAACAATTTATCCATTTCCAAAATCCTCAAGTACTTATAGCCCGTCTCTTCTATTTGTTTCATAACCTCCCCCGACGGTATTACTAGCTCGTCCATACACTTGATTATGCCTCTCTTCAAGACTAACGCACCACACTTTCTCTGTCCGAACTCCATTCTGATATCAGCACTGAAGGTATACACCGTATCAACGAGGGAACTGATTTCGGCTTCATCTTTACCATAAAGTTTGAGGTCATCCATGAATAACAAATGGTTGACTTTTTGCTGGCGGCTTTTGAATACATACCCAGCTTTTACTTTCCTCAGAATCAGTGTTAGTGGTATCAAATACAG
>NC_068993.1:48495600-48495854 GCF_001194135.2 Octopus bimaculoides
AATTTAACCGGTCCGTCGTTGTAGCGTCCAATGATGGAGACGCTGTTAGATAGATAGATAGATAGATAGATAGATAGATAGATAGATAGATAGATAGATAGATAGATAGATAGATAGATAGATAGACAGATGGACAGATTCATTCTGAGATGTGCTTTAGTTAAAAATATATATCTTCTAGACGTTGGCCTATATCTTTGTGAATGAATACATCTATGTCTATTTATCTACACACACACACATAGACACGCATA
>NC_068993.1:48495864-48496491 GCF_001194135.2 Octopus bimaculoides
TTCCTCAGAATCAGTGTTAGTGGTATCAAATACAGTACAAAGATCAGTGGGAACAGGCAATCTCCTTGGAAGATGTCCATCCTCATTTCTACTGTCCCTAAACTTCTTCTGTATGCTGTCAGGTCCGTCCTCCTATTTTTCTGACATTTCTTTCCCCAACAATTTATCACGACAGACTCGGCCGACAGGCGGACTCGTCCCGCACGTGACAGCAGCCGTTCGGCATAAACCCACAGGTCCGAAATGGTTGGATACTGCACGAGTGTGCACAGAACGGTTTCGTCGCTCTGACTGCACCCCGGGCAAGTCGGTCCGGTGTGTATCGAAGCGTGCCAGTAGAGGTTATCCCGAACAGGTAATGCTACTCGATAGCACTGCCTGGCCAGGGATCTTTGGTGATTGTCCATAGGTCCCGGCTCGAAAGTTGTCCTGAACAGGCGGGTCAGGTCTTCTTCGTGGAAGCCCAGATTCTGCCCGAGAACGTCGTCACACCTACCCTCCACTAATCCTCTATAGAAAGCCTTTGTTGCAATGAAGTCGCACAAGTCTGGTCCCGGACGGCAGAGTTGCTTGAGAGCAACGCGACACTAGCAGTGCCATTCGCCTAGTCTTCGTCTCTGTTTGATC
>NC_068993.1:48497683-48498332 GCF_001194135.2 Octopus bimaculoides
ATAACTTATATACAAATGCATACATGCATGCACACATACACACGAACACACACACACACACACACACACACACACACACACGCACACACACACACACACACACACTCGCACACACGCATTGGTATGTGTGTGAATGGGACTGTATCCCTTATGCAACCTGGCAGAAGAAATCAACGTAAAGGAAATAATATCCTTAAAGATCCTTCAGGGTACAAAGGTGGAGGTTTATTCCTTCGCTTTTGTACCCATGCAGGTGTTTGTTACGCTACATTTCACACCAACCCAAGGAAAATACCCAGTGAAGCGTATTTACTCACAAAATAAAAATCCCATACACAGACCTAATTTCGTAGATGTGTATGTCACACAACATTCATATCTTACTCTCGTGTTTATCTCTCTGTATATCTTTCTTTCTGTATGCCACTCGCTAAGGTTTTTTGTTTATCTTCATCCATAAATGTATATATACATGTGTACACGCATACTCATATATATATTTATATATATATATAAATATATATATGTATATATATGACTATGCGTGTACACACACATACACACGCGCACACACGCACACGCACACACACACACACATTACACACTCAAATACACATAACACATACACATGCATTGCGATTATATATAT
>NC_068993.1:48502954-48504957 GCF_001194135.2 Octopus bimaculoides
TGTGTGTGTGTGTGTGTGTGTGTGTGTGTGTGCGTGTGCAAAACCCTGGAGATATGATTTTGTATCCGGGTGTATGAACGCATTCATGTGTGTGAGGGCGTGTTTCTGAAATAGTATATATTTATATATATTTATGTCTGTGGGCGCCTATAATAGTTCGAGAAGAAAAAGAAAAGTGTATCTGTGTACGCATGCGTATATGTGACGGGATACGTATGGGTGCGTGTGTTTGCATGTGTGCATCATCTATGTTACTGTTAATCTTCTGAATGAATTTAATAATAAACAATAACAACAAACTACAAAACAAGCTAACCATCCTCATCAGCTGGTATTATCCAAAGAACTCAGTCGAAAGGTGAGGACTGCACCCTTGAACTAATACATTAGACAGTTCACTGGTTCCCTATGCCAGATGTTACCAAAAGCTTCAGTCTTCAACATTCGCAAAGTAGCAAACACAATGTTTTACTGATGAAACCTCAGGCAACAGCTGTCTGAGTGTGGGAAACACAACGGCTGTTCACTTGTCCGTCTGTCAGCTTTAACCCTCTTATAGTCTCTCCCTCTTTCTCTCTCACTCTCTGTCCCCCTCTCGTTTTCTCTCTATCTCTGTCTCTCTCTCACACACACATTCACATATGTATCTTTATGAGGCGTGAGTGTGGCTGTGTATGTAGTAAGAAATCTGCTTTCCAGCCACATGGTTTTCGGATCAATCCCACCGTGTAGCACTTTGAGCAGATGTCTGTGGATATATGAGCGGATATGATATGTCGAATGTGAAAGAAGTTCGTCGTATGTATATATATATGTATATATGTATGTATGTGTGTATGTGTGTGTGTCTGTGTACGTATATAAATATATATATATATACATATATTTATATGTAAATATATATCTATACACACACATACATATATATACATACATATACATACGTACATACATATAATTGAAAAACAAGAGAGTGGGGATTTATTCACATCTAAAACTTATTAAAAATGTTCTTCACCATATGATGCACATATGTGTGTGTGTGTGTGTGTGTGTGTGTGTGTGTGTGTGTGTGTGTGTGTGTGTGTGTGTGTGACAATTATTCGGTTGCCATAATAAAACTCCGAGTTTCGGATGTCGGGGCGGAAACCTCCGGCATCTCCTCAGTTACAGAGGCAATCTGCCCCGACATCCGAATATTACAGATAAATTCCTCTATTTACATTATATCGAGGTCTCATTCATTCTTTTGTTGTGTTATCATTACTGTTAATACATATATATATATATATATATATATATATATATTGTAATGGATGTGTTAAAGTATATATACTGTAAATATAATTTTTATCCGTATATATTGACTATAGAAGATACTCTAATAATGGGGCATATAAACACTCGACGGGAAAATGAGCATTAATACACTCAACAGAAAAAACTGGATGAGTATGTTGCTTTAATACACGTCATACTAATCGCGAAATTAGGTGTAGACTCGATTTGCAAGCATACCGAACGAGTGTTGTAGGCATAAATTCATTGTCTACATGTATGGATTTTGAATCAACTTTTTAATACAATACTTGAACATTGCTTACAGCCGTTTCTGCTACCAACGTCATTCGGTGCCGCCAAAGAAAATTATAAGAATAATATTCGTCATCTTTATAACACATCCTATCTAGTACATGGAGCTTCAGCAGAGTGGATACAAAAACATAAAATAAAATAAGAGAAGTAAGAGGGAAGAACAGGGCCTCGAGGTAAAGAAAGAAGGCTTAATAAGTTAGAATCATATCATTTTGCAGTGTAAAGTTTGATGTCGATGAGCATGTGGATAAACCAGCAAATAAACTAGAAAAATATATCCATGCCTAGGGTTAACAAAGGTAATTCATATCGCTAGTAATAACGGATATTCTTATCCCTTAGACGGTAATTCCAACTGCTAACTCTCTTTACCTATATATATGTACATATATATATATATATATATA
>NC_068993.1:48505335-48506514 GCF_001194135.2 Octopus bimaculoides
ATATATATATATATATAAACGCCGAAACTATTTATAAACGCGCATAAACATTTACAGTCATGTATTTCATATTCCATGAGAGTAATTTATACTATAAAGTGTCAAAAGATTTCAGCGCACATCTGTGACCTGATCACTGATATGATTCCAAAGTATGGTTTTAACACTTTATTGTTCAAAATACTATTTAGAAGTAAAAGAAGTGACGGTTTAATACTGCATGTTGAGTTTTCAATAGCTGCCGAAATTTAGCCGTAAAGAGATAGTAAATCCCACAAACATTTCTTCTTCATCAAGTTGAAGGTAGGAATGTTAATAATAAATTTAAGAACTTTACATTTCCAAACACACAGCAAGGAAATCATGGGAAAATATTTTATAGCCTTGATAGAAAGATAAAAACTTGAATGTAATCTTGTATATTCTATACAGCGTGTATACTAATATTGGTGTATGCCTTAATATTGGCTTCATATTTTGGCACAAGGCCAGCAATTTCGGGGACTAGGGACGGGTTAAGTCGATTTCATCGATACCAGTGTTCAACGGGTACTTATTTTATCGATGCCGAAAGGATAAAAGTCAACATCGACCTCGAAGGAATTTGAACTCAGAAAGCAAACCGGATGAAACGCTGCTAAGGATTTAGCCCTCCGTGTTAACGATTCTGTCGGCTCGGGGGCCTTACGTCTATACATACTTTAATATTATTAACACACACGTACACAGATACCCCCACCAATACATGTATATACTACTTTCGTCTTTTACATTTTACTTGTTTCAGTTATTCGACAGCAGCCAGGATGGGGCAGTGCCTATAAGGGCTTAGTTGAGCATAATAGACCCCGGTTCCTCTTCTTTTTTTTATTCTACGCGTGGAACTAATTCTGTTGGTCAGTTTTTGCCGAACCGCTAATGTTTCTGGTACTTAAACGTACAAACATCGGTTGTCTTGTCAAGCGGTGGGGTGGAGGAAGAACAGAAACACGGACCGAAGCTATACTGGAAGAGCCCAAGCCGCCCAAGAATCCACACATATATATATGTGTAAATATACCTATATATGTATATATATGCATATACAAACATATGTGTATACACACACACACACATATGCAAATATAAATATGTATATATATATACATTTACATATATATATATATATATATATATATA
>NC_068993.1:48507023-48508524 GCF_001194135.2 Octopus bimaculoides
ATGTGCGTGTGTGTTTCTAAAACCGAGATAAAGGCGGCGTTCAAGCTGAGCTCTTTGCACGTTGAGCGAAATATTTGATGGCATTTTTCCGGGCCTTTTCTTTCACATTTCAAATTCCACTAAGTTTAATTTCGTCTTTCATCCTTTCGGGCTCGATAAAATAGCAGTCAGGGACGAAAGAGGATGTAATTGACATACGCTCTCCTTTAAAATCGCTGATGTTATGACAAAAGTTAGAGAGAATATTGGCTTCTGTCTTTATGTACACAGGCTTCTTAATGCCTTAGCGGTAGAAATCACCGGGTCATCAATTCTCGATGACTGTTTTTCAGGTTCACATCGTTGTTGAACGAAATACATCGCAGACCTTTGGTGAGCGATTGAAAAAGGTGAAAATCTGAACTTCTTAACCGAGGTCTTGAATAACACTTTTTAGTCAAATTAACCATGTAAGGTGAGCATTTTCGCGTTGAAGAATCATGCCATTTCGCAGGTCACGTCGTTTCAGATGGATCGTCCATCAAGTGAAGGTGACGGGCGACGGTATCATGAGAATATCCCATCTGCTTGACCAATTCTTGATTTGAAAGGTGCGGATGCTTTCGGATTGGCTTGTTCAATATATTCTCAGTGAACTGAAAGTAGGCCAGAAAGGGGAGAGTCTCTGGTATCGAATTTCACCTCCCTAGAATATAGAAACTATTTTTGTGTAGTTCTTTCAATAATAACGCCTCCTCCGTACACATGACAAATGTCTCCAGTGTCTTTGGAATCTTTGAAGTCTTGATCGAAAGTGAAGAGAAGCAGGTGTCGAAAATGATCATCTTATTCTACTTGACTCTCCCTCAACAAGATTCAGAAAATAATAAAATCCATTCAAATTATAAAAACTATAACCTTTATTTTTTTAGCGGAAGAATAAAAGTATAAGGAAAACAAAACAAGCGTAAGGCACTGCGGTAAGAATATTGTTCGTGTTAAATCAAATATCATTGAAAATAAACGAAATATTGATAATATAGAGCATTACAGACACAAACATACTAGCATGGCCAAATTATGCCATTGACATTCTAAGAATCTGAGAGTGTGTGTGCTGTCGGACTAGGTATGATAACATACGCGCGCGCACGCACGCACTACCCTCTAAAGACATACGGACATACACACATACTTATAATCAAGCGAATACATGCACACACATACTAACAATCAAACGCATAAACACACACAGAGACACTTACAATCAAGTGCATACACACACACGTACATGGTTACAATGAAATGCATACACACAGACACACATAGTTACAATCAAGCGCCTACGCACACACATAGTTACAATCAACCGTATACACACCCGCAGGTACACATATGCACATAGTTACAATCAAGCGCACACACGCGCACAAACACACAGTTACAATCAAGCACATACACACATTGTTACAATCAAGCGAATATACACACACACATACACACAGTTACAATCAAGCTAATA
>NC_068993.1:48509952-48510440 GCF_001194135.2 Octopus bimaculoides
GTGGTGGTGGTGGTGGTGGTGGTGTGGTGGTGCGGTGTTGTAGTGCTAGTAGTGGTAGTGGTGATCGTCACCATCATAGTACAAGTGACGATAGTAGCGGTGATGGTGCTATTGTGGTTAGATGAAATAATTGTTTCCGTAGATATACACATGAATACATGCAGAGACATACATATATTCATAGACACACACGGGCATGCACCCCCACACACACACATACACATACACCGCTTAGACGTATATCCACAAACAAGCTTACACGGAAAAAACATTCACACACACATACACACGCGCACACACTAACACACATACACACACACACTTGCCCACAAATCCGTATATGTGTAGAGAACGGATTATAAGAGAATTTAAAACGAAAAAAAAATGGCTGAAGACGGATCTTATGACGTGTGAAATAAAGATACGTAGTGGAGGGCTGGGAAGATAAGAGGAAGAGAGGAAGAAGGAGGAAGAAGGAGGAGGAGGAG
>NC_068993.1:48511572-48512188 GCF_001194135.2 Octopus bimaculoides
TATATATATATATATATTTCGTATGTGTATTTCGTGTGCAAGATTCTTGATGTGGATACGTGTGTTGAAAGAAATACAAATATATATTCAAAATAAATGGAAGTGGAGAGACAAGTTACTGAAGAGATTGCAAGAGTGCAATGAAATAATTTAACAAAAAACTATATAAATTAATAAACGACTGAACCAGTGCGTGTGTTTATTACCGGCATAATGCCTCTCCCAAGGTTTAATTGTATATATATATATATATACATATATGTATGTATGTATGTACGTATTATGTATGTATATGTACACACATAAAAACATGCATACATACATACATACATACATACATACATATACATAATATACCTATTGGACAGAAGAAAAATTTACAAAATAAACCAATCGAAATAGCACGAATTGTTAAAAGTAGAGTCAAATGTTTAGAAAAGCGAAATGGATTGAAAAATATTACAGAATTAGAGGGACATTGGTGGAAAGAACGAATGAATAAATGTAACTGGAAATAAGTAGGAGAGTACAGAAGGAGCATGGGGTAAAGAAGGGAATGCTAGAAATGAGATATAAGTGAAACGAATATATATATATATATATATATATATATATA
>NC_068993.1:48512799-48513992 GCF_001194135.2 Octopus bimaculoides
GGCATATATATATGCATACATACTTCAAAATATTGTGGAAGAACTGGTTCCACAGCAAAGAGAAGCAAAAATACACTAGGGAAAACCAATTTCATCAAACTTCTCTATCCAGAATCATTACGATTTCGATATTTGGAAAAAAATAGTTCGCGTTCAAATGTCAAGTGCCACGATTCACACAAATCCAAATGAAGACAAGAGTTAGGACTTAAAAAAATACACGTTGGATGTTGGTGAAAGTTTTCAGACAGACAAAAAAACATCGGCAGTCTGTGTTTGTCCTTCCACCATCGCCTGACAACCGATGCTGGTGTGTTTATGTCTTCGTAACCTAGCGGTTCGGCAAAAGGGTACCTATAGAGTAAGTACTAAGCTTACAAAGAAGAAGTCCTGGAGTCGATTTGTTCGACTAAAAGGCGGTGCTCCATCATGGCCGCAGTCACATGACTGGAACACGTAAAAGAAAAAAAAAAGAATATATGAGTGCACGTATATGTGTGTGTACGTATGTATATGTGTGTATGTGTGCGTATGTAGCTGTGCGAATTTAATCCACGTTTGTACAGATGTACGTTGGATGTTCTTTCTTTAACAACAAAAATGTCTTTCACCATAACAACCTCATTTCTAGTTTGCTTTCCTTCTACTAATTCCCATATCTCTCTCTTCTATATGTCCCTTTCCGGTGTTCTCTCTCCCCCTCCCTTCTCTCTCTCTCTCTCTCACACACACACACACACACTCTCTCTCTCTCTCTCTCTCACTCGCTGTATCTCTCTAGCTATCTATCTACCTATCTATCTGTCTATCTATTTGTCTGTCTATCTTTCTATCTCAACCTATCTTTCTTTCTCCGAAGCGGTATTGAATATATTCATTTTTGATGCGACTTACCATATTTTCGAATTAGACTTGTTGTCTCTGTAAAATATATTCTAAGTAAAAACCATTAATGAAACTATTTCTAAAGCGTTTCTTTTGCGTATATTATTTATTTTTATTTTCCTTTCATTTATATCTTTGCCAGAAGTAATTGGTATACGTCTCCTAATATATACGTACATAAACCATATATATATACCCACATACGCATATAGATACACAATCACGCGCCCGCACGCACACACATGCACACACACACATAGACGTATATATATATATATATATATATATATATATATATATATATATAT
>NC_068993.1:48516042-48520647 GCF_001194135.2 Octopus bimaculoides
TCTCTCTCTCTCTCTCTCTCTCTCTCTCTCTCTCTCTCTCTCTCTCTCTCTCTCTCTCTCTCTCTCTTGCTCTTTTTCTCCCTTCACCCTCTCTCCCACTTCTTCCCCTGCTTTTGTTCTCTATGACGAAGGCTCCTACCCGAACTGTAACTCATCTTGCTCCTGCAAAATAACTTATTCCACTTTTTATATACTTTTTGCAGACAAGTAGTCATACATCATACTCACTAATATCACTTTTACGTGGATCAACGTATAAAACAGGGAAATATTTAAGAAGAAATAAACTCAAACCAACCAATCTTCCCATCGACATGACAGTTGACAAACAAGTTATCCTGCATAGAGCGTTTGTCATTTTCGTTTCGTTTGGTTTTTTGGGCGATTTTTGCATTTTTAATCCGTTTTCTTTTTCTGTTCTTTTTTTAGCTGAAAAGATATTTGAAGTGTAAAACCAATTCTAGAAATCTCAACTGACATTATTTTAATAACCCGTTATGTCATACTTATATATATATATGACTACATGTACATGTGTGTGTGTTTGTGTGTGTATGACTAACTGTTTGGAATAGGTGCATAGATATGTACCTATATATATATACATATATATATATATATATGTGTGTGTGTGTGTGTGTGTGTGTGTGTGTGTGTGTGTGTACATATATATGCACACATATATAAACATATATATATATACATATATATTTATATATATATAAACATGTATATATACATATAACCATGCATATATATATATATATATATAAATATTATACACATACACATGTATATAAAATTAAATATGCGTATACATACACGCACACATACATACATACATACATACATACATACATACATACATACATACATATGCCGTCTCTGATATGACAATCTGCCAATGATTCTTCAAAATATTTTTTCCTTATCGCAATACTTTTGAAAATTCCGGTATTTATTTATTTATGTATTTATTTATTTACTTATCTATTTATTTATTCATTTATTTATTTATTCATTAATTTGTTTATTCATTTGTTTATTTATTCATTTATTTATTTATATATATATTTGTTTATCTGCTCATATCAGAGCAAGGTATAGAAAAGAAAAGGAAGAAGAATGACTAACAGTTCAAAGTTTTCGAATCATCTCGAAGTCCTAAAGAAATAATACACTATTTCTGATGGAGATATAAACTTTGCTGATTCCTCGAAAAGAAAAAATATTTATATTCACGGAAACACAAAATGCGTAGAAATTATTTGCGAACTTCTCAATATTTTCCTTCAATAATACATACGGTGCCACGAGGTAAATTGTCAAATTTATTGTTATTGTTGCTATTCTTGATGTTGTTGATTCTTAGACCCGTGACAGCCCTTCTCGAGGGAACTTATATGATCAAAGACATTCCAGCCCTTACGATTCCCATCCCTTGGTTATCTATCAATAGAAAAAAAAAAGGAAAAGAAAATAAAAGAGGAAGGGCATTTTGACTGCTGTATTCACAGATTCGCGATGACCATTAAAAATAAAAGACAAGACAGCCGGAATTTCTTTGATCTTTGTCGTTCTGTTGGATGAAGTCTGAACTGGAACTAAACAAATACAAAACAAGCAGGCGTTGAGGTTAAATAGTCAAGTGCTAATGTTGTTGTCGACCAAATTGTAGATCTGAGTTCAAATTTATATCATACAATTAAGTTGCATTTTAACAATACTCTTTTTCTTTTCTCGCAGTTCCCAGTCTTTCTTCATATTTGAAATATTTCTCAGACCAACCAGGACCGTTAATTGTGATAAGGATTTTAACTCTTAACTCAAATACATATCTCATAGATGTGTTTTAGGGCATTTTAGCAACATATCCAGACATATGTCCTTCACTTTGAGCTCTTATTGGATATGTTCCTTAACAGAAAAAGGGTATCCTATCATTATCCTTGTAGATTTATTCAGCTTTCATCAGTTTAATCCCATATGATCTATGTACTCATTTGTAGAACTTTGTAAAACTTTGTAAAATCTTGTACTCTGGTTCCAGTTTCAAAGTGTGCTTATAGTTCATTTCAAATATTATAAATGGTTTCCTGGATATGACTATAGTGGTGTATAACAGGAAACTTCTCAGAAGAAAACAGTAATGTTATCTAACATAATTGGTGGGTAGATTTCCAAATTTCGAGGAGGATCATTCAGTTATTCAATCAAAAATATCATTGATTACACGATAATAATAAATAATTTATCGATTGGTAACTATTTTTTTATAGACTCAGACAGAGTGATGGGTAATGGTCACCGTCGAGATATTTGAACTCATATCGCAAAAGAGATGTGAAGTGAATATCCATATGGAATTTTGGTAGCTGCTTTTCAATTCATTCAGTTAACGATTGGTTCTAACTTATTACATATTCGGTTATAAGAACACAAGAGATGATCTTTGAGAGAATTTTGGCGGCATTCATGCTGATTTCATCGTCATCACCATGATACTATCATTTCCTGGAGAGATCTAATTAGTCTCTTTTTTGTTAATTACGAATGATATATTAATGAGAGACAAACAAAAAAGATAAGTTATTTTTTTTCCATTCTCCTATGAGATAAATATATAAACGATTTTTTTTTTTATTTTAAGTCTTTCTTTCAGTTCAAACAATTTCAAATGAAATATTCGCAAAAGCGGCTCACATGCCTGCAGCGCAGAAATAACTAGCAATTGCATACATACGCACAGCAACGCAAACTCATAGACACTTACAGAGAGAGAGAGAGAGAGAGAGGGGGGGGGGAGAACGTATACTCACACATATGCATATGTGTCTATAAAGCAATATTTATATATATTTGCGTGTATAACTATATGTCTGTATGTTAAAATAAATGAGTATTCGTCAATATATTTGCAAATATCTTAGGCATACGTATTTAATGAAAACAAACATGTAAACATACACACATGCATACATCCATCTATCCATCCATCCCTACATACACACTCACACACTCACTCTCTCTCTCTCTATGACACACACAGGTATGTATATATTGCATGCATATTTGTTTGTATATTTGTATGTATAAATGTATGTATACATAAATATATAGAGTGAGAGAGAGAGAGAGGGAGAGGGAGAAAAAGAGGTGAAAAATTAAGCAGAGACAAAACGCAAAACAAACGATAGAATCATGGAAACCATTGCATCTCCCAAACTATCAACTAAAGATCGAGAAAATGTCTGCCCGTTATCACCAGGATTATTCACTTCAAGGTACACAGTTATGGCGATGAAGACAATGAGAGAACCGATACGAAAACATACAAATAATTCGGTACTGGAAATAATAGAAATATATCGATTTAAAGAAATGTCGTTTCGTGTAGCTACAGGAAGAATTATCTACGAATATTGAATGTTTTTCGACTGAGGAGAAAATGGATCGATTTATTAGATATGCATGATAGAACTGAGACCGAATCGAGTTTTAATATGGATACACTGATAAGGCAACAAACGTACAGAATCGTTAGCACGCGAGGCAAAATGCTTCGCAGCATTTCGATCGTATTTACGTTCGTGGTTCAAATTCTGCCGATGTCGACTTTACAGCTCGTCCTTTCGGTGTTCTTAAAATAAGTACTAGTTGAGCACTGGGCCCGATGTAATCGACTGAATCCCTCTCCTGGAATTGCTGGCTCTGTGCCAAAATTTCATGAAGTACATAAAACAATATGAGAGGAGTTGATTGACCGAATCCGCTTATAGGTTTAAGATAATCACCTGGATTTTGAGAGCCTTTATTGAAGTGTTTTCTAGTGAAAGAGTTCTTGATGGGTCGCCAATGTGATGGGTCCTCTTTCCATTCATACAGCCTGAGAGGTTCTGCAACGAGTCATCGTCGTTACCTTCTCTCTTGAAAACCTTCTCTCTTCAAAACAAACGAAATATAATTTACACACTGTTGGACGCCATGATGAATAATTTCATGGCTTTATCAACTTAACTATATTGTCAGTGAATTATTTGTCTAAATGGCTCAGTATACCACGGACGTCAAAGTGAGATAGCTAAGTCTAAGGAATTTTAGCTGAGAACAAGGTCTGAACAACTTATGAAAGGAATTGAAGATAAACCTACATCACAAGATTATAGATCCAATTCTCCGCCAGCATTTGCATTGCATCGTGGGTGATAAAGCCAGCCCAATGAATTACAGTTGTAGGTTAATCGAAATGCTTTAAGTGAAGTGATGTCCACTCAATGTCACTAAGAGGCCTCGAATCAGCACAAAACAATGATGAATTACCACTGGTCAAAATGCAATGCAGTTAGATCGAAAACGGGACCATGTTGTTACAAAGCGAATATTTCAACCAAACGGCTAAGCATTCGTAAATATATAAATACACTCATATATATTATTTTAATGGGGAAATTATTCGCTTTAAAAGCATTTACATACACAGCTACATACACACGTAAGCATACACAGGCAAATATGCATATACCTATATATACATACATACATATACACACAGAGAGACAGACATACATGAATAATTATACATGTATGTATGTATGTGTATGTATG
>NC_068993.1:48521256-48522583 GCF_001194135.2 Octopus bimaculoides
GTGTGTGTGTGTGTGTGTGTGTGTGTGTGTGTGTGTGTGTGTGTGTGTGCAGGCGTACATTTATCGACATCTCAATATTTATACGTTTTTGTGTAACGATATTTATGTTTATTTTAGCAATAATTTGTGTTTATATGCATACACAGTTATAAATAAATAAAGAGAACTCTGTATGGTATTTATCTGTGTGTGTGTTGGAGCGTGTATGTGTGCGTATGGCTGTGTGTTTTTCTGTCTATGTGTGTGTGTGTGATTGCGTGTGTGCATGTACAGTGTACATATAGGTGCATATGTGCTAATATGCTAATATGCGAATGTATGTTTATCGAAACGTATATACATGTGTGTTATACACACACACACATATATATATATATATATATATATATATATAGAGAGAGAGAGAGAGAGAGAGAGATACGTCTGTATGTGTGTGTATGTATGTATGTATGTATGATGTATGTATGTATGATGTATGTATGCATGTATGTATGTAAAAATACACATGGCACCAGGGTATGCGCATGAAATTCTTCACACGAAATGTGCTAGAGAATATCCATACATAAATATATGTCTTTATGTATGGAATTGTGTGTTGTATGTATGCATGTATGCGTGTGTGTGCGTTTGTGTGTACGTGTGTGGATGTGCAAATTACATTCATATATATATCTCAGTGTGTTCCATATGAATAGAATTTAATGCGTTCTGTGTCATACATGCATACTGACACACACACGCACACACACACATATGTGTTTGTATGTATATTTATATATCCTCATTCACCTTTCGTATTCAGTTATATTCTTGCAAATTTGAATGAAACCTTTCACTAAAACCACGGTTTGAGATGTTTCTCATCTGTTTCTCCACACGAATAACACATCCATGAATAATTCTCTTGATTCTGATGCCGTTTCCTTCTTCTCTTTAGCCACAGTATATACTTTGTGGTTGACCAGAAACTTGAACTCAAGCTGACTAACTAAACAACTATGCCTAGCGCCTGTGATTTTATCAACGTCGGGATTTGAAGTCAGAACATAAAGACGGATGGAATGCCGCTAAGCATTTCGCTGGGCGTGCTAACAATATCTGCCAGCTTATCGCCTTTCAGTGAATGTAAATATAACTACCGAAACCAAATTGTAACGTTTTTTACCTGAAGATCGCTAAGGCGTGAAACTTAAATCACGAAATAAGAATTCAGTTTCAGATATACTTTAGAATCTACATGTATCGAGTACTCTACTATCATTCGTTCGATACAATTCAAAGTTCGTACACACACACACACACACACGCACACACATTTATTTAT
>NC_068993.1:48523195-48524078 GCF_001194135.2 Octopus bimaculoides
ATATATATATATATATATATATATATATATATATATATATATACACACACATATTTATACAGATATATATATTTATATATATATTAGAAGTACGATGATGGGTCAATTGATTACGAAAGACAGGAGACCCAGATGCTACAGATGTGGAAGGATAGACCATATGATGTCTTTCTACACTTTGGTGATGACCAAGAGCGTATGATCGGTTCTACACTGACTTGTAACAATAATGGAACTGCAGTAGCAACAAATGTAAACGTTGATCATTACATCTTAAGATGTCAAAGCATGCTGGATCATCGAATTTGCATTTTGCGAGATTTACATTAGTAGGAAACAGAAAGACAGCGGAAAATATGTTTGTGTGTGTGTGCGTGAGGAGGGTGGTGGGGAGTCAGACTGAATATAATTTATTTGTAATTATCACTACGGATGAATTCACACTTTCATCATCATCATCATCATCATCATCATCACCACAACCACCACCACCACCACCATTACCTCCACCACTACCACCACCGACATCATCATTATCATCATCACCATCATCATCATCATCATCATCATCATCATCATCATCATCACCACCACTACCACCATCACTACCACTACCACTACCACCACCACTACCACCACCACTACCACCACCACTACCACCACCGACATCATCATCATCATCATCATCATCACATGGTATGGTATTAGTATTGCGCTTGGAGTGGCCGGTATGTTTGGTATTACATTGGTAGTTATATCTTTGGTACCGATCGCACAGCTAATGGGTCTTGTGCGAGCGGTTTTGACAATTGAGGTGTTGATGGTGGTGGTGAGTTGATGGTGGTGGTGATGGTGGTGGTGTCGGTGGTGGTGGTGGTGGTGG
>NC_068993.1:48524088-48525432 GCF_001194135.2 Octopus bimaculoides
TAATGGTGGTGGTAAATTGGTGAGTATAGCAATGGGCGAAAATGACGGGCGAAGCTATTGTAGATCTTGATCGTGGTTGTAATGGTGGTGAGCGGCGGTGGTGGCGACAGTTACGGGCAGCGGCGGACCAGACAGTTAAGGCAGCGATGGCTGACGCAAAACAAGCGGCGGCAGAGGGAATAATATCGGCGGTTGTGTGTGTGTGTGTGTGAGGCATTAGTTTTGGTAGTGACAGTGGTATGTGTGGCGGCAGCGGTGGTGGCGGCAGCGGTGGTGGCGGCAGTGGTGGTGGCGGTAGCGGCGGAGGCGGTGGCAGCAGCGGCGGAGGCGATGGCGGCAGCGGTGGTGGCTGCATTTTGGCGGCAGCGGTCGAGGCTGCAATTGATGGGAATGATAGAGGCGGCGATGGGAATTTTAGTGATAACAGTAGGTTAAACTGTTTAATATGGCGGTTTTTGAGATGTACGTAGTATTCATAGTGGTGTCGGCGCTTGTGTTAGCAGTGGTAGTTATAGTTATGTCGTAAGTTAGTGATGGCGATGGTGGTGTTAAAGACCCCAGCCGCAATGATGGCGGCCATATTGAGGAGAGCTGTGCCGAGCTGCAAACGACTCGTCGTGCAAGCTTTGGTTAATATTTCGTGAACTCCATTGTTAATCCACGTCAAACGAGACACGATGAAGAAAGGTGGCAGTGGTAAGAGTAGTGGTAGTGGTAGGAGTAGTGGCAATGGTGGAGGGTGTAGCTTCAAAACCAGAAATTCCGAGGGTAGTAGTAGTAGGTGGATAAGTACGTAGATAGATTGGTATGCTGGTATGTGAGTAGAGTTGGGTATGACTAGCTTAAAAAGGGGGAATGTTGGGTCCCGTTTACCCCTGCCAACCTAACGCTCGAACGCATATCTTTATCTCGTGCTCCATCTCACCACTCTTCCGAAACCCACACCTCACCAACAGACATGTCTAACACGACTTTTCCGTTAACTTCATCACACGTGTTGTTGCATACTTTCAACACCCTTGCCTCCCATAATTGATCATACACCCTGCTCACTACGCACAAGCACACAAACACACACACACACACACACACACACACATACACACACGCACACACGCTCATGCACACATATGCACACGCACACACACACATATACGTGCACATATCTTCGCATGTATATATATATATATATGTATACATATATGTATATATACATGTATATATATATGCATATATTTATACACACAAACACACATACACACACACACACACATATATATATGTATGTATATGTATATATGTATATATGTGTATGTATATGTATATATCTTTATATACACACAC
>NC_068993.1:48526521-48529721 GCF_001194135.2 Octopus bimaculoides
ATATATAGAGAGAGAGAGAGAGAGAGAGAGAAATAGATAGATAGATAGATAGATAGATAGATAGATAGATAGATAGATAGATAGATAGATAGATAGATAGATAGATAATGCTATGTGTTTTTCTGCCTGTCCGCGTATAAGATTACTCGCCAATTAATACAGTGGTGATGGCTGCACATCGTGTGACACTGAAAATCGGTTTAAAATCAAGATATCAAGATTTATCTAAATCCAAGTAAGTTATTTGTTTACATCGTAGTGTGCAAAGCAATTAGAGAAATCAGGTCATCATAGCCATTGGATGTATTATACAAACTTAAATATACATCAGAACAAGATCGTTACTATATTAATGTGTGGTGGTGAGACGAGCAGTTTAAGACGGTCAATATTGTACATCTATTTTCTGGACTCTTCATTCGAGGTTTGTAATCTGTTGTGTCGACGCCCCCAGGCGAAGAAGTAGGATCTCCCAAGACATATAAATAGAGGTAGTCTGGCCGTGGTAAGAGTGTTGAGTAGCAGTCGAGTAGCAGTTGTGTAGCGGTTGAGTAGAGATCATCCGAAGGTGCTAGATAGCAGTAGCTTGAGACAGAACATAATCTATCATGTCTACCGAAGTGGCCACTGAAGTGTCACATTTTATTCTTTATTTCAGAGAGGTGAGACAAAAGAGAGGGTGTTGCTAGATTGGAATGCATAACATCGAGGAACATAACCAAATGTTTTTGTATGTAATATCAGACACCCTCCATCTCTTATTTTTACATAATAAAGACCTTCATAAGCTGAATTCTCAAGTAACCATCACCCAGGAAAAAACAATGAATAAACGTATAATAAAGATGATAATTTTCGTGCGAGCGCTGACTCAAATTTGGAGTCGAATTGTGGTTTTAACACCGACCATCAGGTGTCAGTAGCAGCCAGTCGCTATATTCAGTCGTTCAAGTATTTCATTTACAGATTATCCGTACTCCGTTACTTTGGTAAATTTTCTCGGAACGCAAAAACCCATCTATAATAATGTCTTCAGCTAGAAATGTTAATTAAAGTAAAAGAATTTCTACTAATTGGCTTTAATTAATTGTCATTAAAAGAAAGTTGCTATGATATCTAAAATGGATCGCTCTGCTTTAAAGTGCAGTCATTTTATTTTTCATTCAATCAGTTAATAAAACTTGGTCTTTATTAATATCACGCTTATATTTCTTCATATTTCTCTCGTTTTTAGAAAATTCAGAATATTAACAATAAGACTGATCTATGTATAGAGTTTCTAATGAATTTTATAAGGTGTTATGTTAATTTAATTAGCCATGATCGGATATCCGGAAATGTTGGTTATCCAACAAAGCTGCGATCCCTCTGGTAATACAAACTGTTCTTAGTTTATACATAACGCGTCAAATATTGTGTGTGTGTGTGTGTGTGTGTGTGTTTGTGTGTGTGTGTGTGTGTTACTTTAATTAGGAAAAAGTAGAAATAGTAGAAAGTCACCGGATACATTAATTTTTAATTAAATAACTTATTGTAAACAAGTAATTCTTACGCATGGTGATGATTCGGCGTAAAACGCCATTGTCTGGATTCATAAAGGTTATATTTAGATACTCGAAACCTCGCCCCAACATCCAGGTTTTAGTTAATCATCCATTTGTACTTCTAAACGTGGAGGATAAACTTTCGTACAACCCAACTTCCTTAAAACGCCTTTTACTGACCATGTCGGTTGTTGGTAATGGTCAATCAAAATCTCCGATCAATAGAGAAAGTCATAAAGAAGTTTTGTCAGTCTAACGTGATATTGTTTTCAGTAATACGTATTTCCTCCGTTGAAATCGCTATCGCCATATTGCCGAACAGAAGTTATGAGAATTATGTACAAGCACCAACTAATTGAAATTTTATTAGAACTAGCGCAATTATTTTTATATAGACAATAAAAAAATAAAACTGGCACTTCGTCGATTACGACGACGTGGGTTCCAGTTGATGCGATGAACGGAACAGCCAGCTCGTGAAATTAACGTGCGATGGCTGAGCACTCCACAGACACACGTACTCTTAACGTAGTTAACAGGGAGATTCAGCGTGACACAAAATGTGACAAGGCTTACCCTTTGAAATTACAGGTACTACTCATGTTTGCCAGCTGAGTGGACTGGAGCAACGTGAAATAAAGTGTCTTGCTCTAGTTGACACATCAAGCCGCTGGAAATGAACTCATGACCTCACAATCATAAGGCGAATACCCTAACAGCTAAGCCACACTCATTCAGTTAAATAGACAATATATTGTAAACAAATACTGCACCCAGAAAATAAATATCTCGGCGTAAAATTTCAGCACAAATCTTTAATATATTTGCAATATATAGTGCAGAATTTACAAGATTCGCGTTATTATCGCTACATTTCGTTTTCATCGAAACCTTTCAAGTTGAAAGGCTAAACTTTTTTGGCGTAACTAAGAACAAGGTAATTTTGATCGAATGCTTTTCACTAGGTTACATAGAATAACGTAGAAACCTGACACTCATCATTATACTCCAAGTTAACTTCGATTCCAACTGATCTGGAAACATACAAAACTGAGTTTATTTGAAGCTAACTAAAAAACAAAATGGTCTCTTTGCGGGCAACTGACGTGTTAGATAAAGCAGCCAAGTTTTCCTAAAACCATCACATTGTACCATCTTCAGTTGGGAAAGGACTAACTGTAAAAATGGGTTCTGCATCTACAAACAGACCTGATAACGCATACGTGCATACATACATGCATACATACATACATACATACATACATTACTGTATTATCACTGATAGAATACAGCATCGCAAAGGCATATTCCAAGGGGACAGCCTCTCTGTAATGTTTCTACTTTCTCTAAACCCCTTGTCATTCATATTAAGAAAGTCTGAGGGATATCATTGGTTCACAAGGAAATAGAAATACCAAAATTACACACTACTACTTTGTGAACGACTTGAAACTATATATATAGCATATATATATATATATATATATATATATGCTACTTTTCACTCTTATTTATGTATTTTTGGTTTTTAATTGCTATAACCATCTATATGATAAAGTATATAATATATCCTTTGTCTCCTCTAGGCACAAGGCTCAAAATTTTCCTGGAGGGAGCCAGGTGGAATTTGAACTCAGAGCGTAAACAGATGAAATA
>NC_068993.1:48529731-48531645 GCF_001194135.2 Octopus bimaculoides
GACTTAATCCATTTGTCTGTCCTTGTTTGTCCCCTCTATGATTAGCCCCTTGTGGGCAGTAAAGGAATAAGAAACGTTAGCACGCCGGGCGAAATGCTTATAGGTATTTCGTCTGTCGCTTTTTTTTCTTTACGGGATTCGATAAATTAAGTACCAGTTACGCACTGGCGTCGATGTAATGGACTTAATCCATTTGTCTGTCCTTGTTTGTCCCCTCTATGATTAGCCCCTTGTGGGCAGTAAAGGAATAAGAAACGTTAGCACGCCGGGCGAAATGCTTAGCGGTATTTCATCTGTCTTAACGCTCTGAGTTCAAATGCCGCCTTTCATCGACTCTGCCTTTCATCCTTTCGGGGTCGATAAATTAAGTACCAGTTGCGTACTAGGGTCGATCTAATCGAGTGGCCCCCCACCCCCAAAATTTCGGGCCTTATGCTTTGAGTAGAAAAGAATATATCATAATATATTAATTTATCGTTATAATATCTTATTGTATTTTTATATACACTTGAACCGTTTTAAATTTTAGCGCCCGATATTCAACGGTCTTTTTTTCTTTCATCAGCAAATGGGAAGCAAGCTGTCTCTTTAAGCTGAAGTAAATTGTAGAAATCCCTGAAGAGAAATGAAACTATATTGCTCAAATTTCGAAATCATGTGATAGAATTTTATCAAACGACTTCATTTTGTGAGTTTTATCTCGTTGGAGAAAGTTGTGGCTTACCACTCGCAGTCCCTGAACATTTGATGAAGTTGGTGATTTTGTGTGGCTAATCGAGTCATATTTATAGCTCCCTATATTATAATGTATTTAATATATCATAATATATTAATTTATCGTTATATCTTATTGTGTGTGTGGGGGGGATTCTTTCTCAAGCTTCTTAACACACAGCCGCGAACATTTCAGGCTTCGCCTAAATAGTATCTGGTTATGGAGTTACTTCCCTTGCTCATGTTATCGATAACGTCCATGTTTACGTGTGTGCATGCCTGCCTGTACGCATGAATACGTACTATGTAGTCGCCCATTAATTTATTTACTGTCATTTCCCACAACCCAAACAGTCCCTTTTAATAAATTACTACTACACATAAGCAAGACAAATCGGAAGTATAAAAAGCGATATTAATTTACTCGACTGAATCCGGCTGCGACTGGTATTTGTTGTACCAGAGTGACCAAACTGAGGAACGTCCGAGTAAAAATGTCATGGAGTTCAGACAAAGCGAATGGTATAAGTTCGAAAGATAATACACACACACATACACACACACACTCACAAACACACAAACACACACACACATATGAACGTATGTATCACTACGTATAAATATATATGCATGAGTACATATATATATATATGCATATATGTATCTGTGTATCTATATGTATGTGTGTGTATATATATAATACAAATATCTGAGTATATGCATATATACGTACATGTTTATATATATATATATATATATATATATATATATATATATAGAGAGAGAGAGAGAGAGAGAGAGAGAGAGAGAGAAATGGATATATACATAAAATGAGTGAATAGTATAGTATATATATATATATAGATAGATACATAGATACATAGATAGATGTACACACATGCACAGACACACAAACGCACACACAAACATACATACATACTTTCATAAAACATTATTACTCCCAAAAGATACTAAAATCTGTTCCACTCCTCTCCGCACCGCTATACACCACACGACTCCAGAACTCACCACACCACTGCTAACAAGCAATTAATTGCTATAAAACGGAAATCGGAAACATTTTCCGTCCCGAAAATTAGTAAATGAATTAAATATTTTTCTACTCTAAAATGTTGCGCGTACCACTCATGTCGAGATCGTTGAGTCATGATACTGTATGTAGATATATATATATATATA
>NC_068993.1:48531766-48535685 GCF_001194135.2 Octopus bimaculoides
GTCCGTCTATATATGTTTGCGCAAATGTACTAATCTCCTTGTGTGGTTTTTATGCTCACACGCACGCACGCACACGCACACACACACACACACACAGGCATATACACATACACACACACGCGCACATACATTGACAGACACACATACATACATACATACATACATACTGTTATGTGTCAATACTACACAGTGGCTGTGTGAGCATCTCATCCTCGTCGCCACTGTTATGTCTCAAGCTACTGCTATCTAGCACCTTCGGATGATCTCTACTCAACCGCTACACAACTGCTACTCGACTGCTACTCAACAAACCAACCACGGCCAGACTACCTCTATTTATATGTCTTGGGAGATCCTACTTCTTCGCCTGGGGGCGTCGACACAACACATACATACATGCATGCATGCATGTATGGTCGAGAACTTTGCTCTTCAACCATGGGATTTCCGGTCCAGATCACCGCTGGATACCTTCGGTTAGTATCTTTCTACTGTATCCCCGATTCGACCAATGCTTTGAGAATGAACTTGGTAAACATAAACTCTCAGCATCGCCTCTTATATGTATGTTTACGTGTGTGTGTATGAGTGTATTCCAACGCGAGCGTTTGCGTGTATGCATGCGGGTTACCGTGATCATTTTTTTATTTTACCTAACAGTGCTTGACGACCAGAGTTGGTTTAATTACACTCCACTTAACTTACAGAAAAAGAGCGATAAAATAAGTAACAGACTTAAGAATACGTACAGGGTTCGATTTCTACGACTAAAGACTTCACAGCGGGGCACCAGTAATGGCATGTTTATATACATGCAAGCGTGTGCATGCGTGTGTGTGTGTGTGTGTGTGTGTGTGTGTGTGTGTGTGTGTGTGTGTGTGTGTGTGTGTGTGTGTGTGTGTGTGTGTGTGTATTACTCATATTTTCTTGTACGTAATATGTTCTGAAAGAAAATTATAGACTCTATGCAATATACATCCTGTCAGGTTTCGAATATTATTTCTAAGAAGCGGAAAGTATCCAAATATAATCTTTTAAAGCTGTTGGCAACATTCTTTGTTGCTATTTAGAGGTGAAACTCAACCGATAATTAACCTCTGTCTATATTTCACACTCTGTCTCCCTACAAACACCTCCCACGTACATACACACGCGTACTGACACACATTGTGTGTGTGTGTGTGTGTGTGTGTGTGTGTGTGTGTGTGTGTGTGTGTGTGTGTGTGTGTGTGTGTGTGTGTGTGTGTGTGTGTGTGTGTGTGTGTGTACGCTAAAATAGATAGTTAAAAGTATTAGATATGCCATAATTTCTAAATGAGATATTCGAGATACATCCTTCTCTTTTACATCAAGTTATTGCACCGACAACCTGTTGACTCATTTTATATCTCAATTAACTTAAAATATAATTATACTGACGTGGTTCATTTGCATCTCTGAACGGCTGTAGCTCCTGGCATGCACTTAATACTCACATCTGATACTCTCCTAGGAGTGTTTTTACTTCAGAGCTGGAAGTCAGCGTCAGTTGAGTCTGTGGCCCACAAGTTCTTCATTATGTTTGTTGCTTGTTGTAGGCCAACGATGTTTTCTTAACCTATTGTCAAATTTAATGCATTAAATTTCGGCCATTGAACATTTGCTGGCTTTTCGATAGGCATTTTTTTTTCTTGGTCAGAATCTCTTCTGCGTGGCTCTGTGGTTAGAAGCTTCTTCTCAACAACATGGTTCTGGATTCAGTCCCACAGCGTGACACCTTGAGCATGTGTTTTCTGCTATTGATTCGGGCCGCCCAAAACCTTGTGAGTAGGTTTATTGATCAGAACACAGAAAGAAACAAGGAGAGAAAAGAAATGTCTGTAGTGGTCAGTGATCTATCATGGCGAATGCCGGACATATATATATATATATATATATATATATATATATATATATATATATATATATATATATATATATATATATATATATATATATACATAAATATATATACATACATATATATTGTCATTGGTCAACCGGGTACTCTAGAACAAGACACTTGTTGAAGGTGCTATGGAATGGCACTAAACTTGGAACCACGTGATCGCGATGTGAGCTTCTCAGCCACACACCCTTACCTACGCCAATCTCTTTACAAAGAGAATCCTATATTTCTTCTTTATAGTATTACCATTTCCTTGAAGTACAATACAATGATGAGAATATATCAGAACGCTGAAACATTATCGGAATGTTGTCACGTGTTGCATATATTCAACACTGTTATCTTGCTGAGCTTACTACTTTAGTATATGTATAAATCTAGTATATGTATAAATCTAGTATATGTATAAATCATAAGTAGATTGACAAACTGTAGACTACTTCAACCTCTGTTTCTAGGTGTATATTATCACATTTAGAAACAAATTACGGCCAGATTACATCGTAAAATTCCAAGACAGAATTATTATAAGAAAATCAGTTTCAATTAATTCATTTTCAACGAATTATACATTTAATTTCTATAACTTCTCACCGCGAGAGCTTTGCGGTAATTAGTGGGAAATGAAGAGGTAAGTAAGATATAATAAAAACAGTTAGATAGATAGATAGATAGATAGATAGATAGATAGATAGATAGATAGATAGATAGATAGATAGATAGATAGATAGACAGATAGATAGGCATTCATTAATATACATAAGTACATACACATACATTCGTTCTTATATGTAATACATACGTATGTACATACATACATACACACATACATACATACATACATATATACATACATATATATGCACAAGAAACAGTCATTAGTTATAAATGGGAAATAAGTAACAGTAAGTATACACAAATACAAACATACATATATATATATATATATACATACATACATACATAAATACATACTATCTACCCACCTACTTACCTACCTACCTACATACATACATACATACATACATACATACATACATACATACATACATACATACATGCACATACGCCACAAACACACAAGGAGTTATTAACTGAGTTAGAAATTAAGCAGTCTAGCATTTAGCAAATATGTGAAATGACTTAGCAGTGGCATTAATTAATATGTTCAAACGATGTCGTCTTCCGTTTTAGATCTCTGGATAATTAATGATAATTAAAGCAAGATGCCCACGTGATTACTCATGATTAGAAAAATCAGAACACGTTGTTTATAGTGTTGTTGTTGTTGTTGACGTTTAACCCTAGGTCAAATATGTCCCCTAGCAGGTTGATCAAGAAAAACGCTCCAGTTATGGCCATTATTTTTAGCTATTTGTGTATCTGACAGTTCTTTTTGTTTTCCCTTTTCTCATAAAACGGTAAACTGGTAAAGGTAAAGTTACCTTCGCGAATCATACCGACTCATAAGGGCTGGTTTCCCAGTTTCATAGCGTGTATATTCCCCATCTGGACAGAACGCCGGTCCATCGCAGAGTAACTCATTTTTGCCAGCTGGGTGGACTGGAGCAATGTGAAATGAAGTCTTTTGCTCAAGAACACAATTTGTCACCCTGTCCAAGAATCGAAACCACAATTTTACAATGATGAGTCCAGCACCCTTACTACTAAGCCACGCACCTTCACTCTAAGACGTTAGTGTCTTACTCGAGGTGGTTAAGGCGGTAGGCCCCAGAATGGGCACTTGCTCATGACTAAAAGGACTAACATTATGAAAAGAACAGTTTATCCTCAACTGCCTTATCCAATACTGGCTGTGTGGTAAGTAGCTTGCTTACCAACCACGTGGTTGGCACTCTGGGCAAGTGTCTTCTACTATAGCCTCGGGCCGACCAAAGCCTTGTGAATGGATTTGGTAGACGGAAACTGAAAGAAGCCCGTCGTATATACGTATAAATATATATATATGTGTGTGTGTGTGTGTGTGTGTGT
>NC_068993.1:48536555-48538091 GCF_001194135.2 Octopus bimaculoides
ATATATATATATATATATAAGTACTAGCCTTTAAAACAAATAAAACTACGAGTTTAGTTGATTTGTTCGACTAAACATTTCAAGGTCGGTGCTCCAGCATGGACGCAGTCCAATGACTGAAACAAATGAAAGGAGAAAAATATGTTATAGTTGTATAGCCTAATGTCTGCTCCGATTAATCAGACTTATAGTCAAGGTGGTTCCTACCGTGACCATCTCCTCTCTTTAATAACTTAGGACCTCGCAATGCAATGTATCGCTAAAAGTGAAATTTGAAGTTATTCGACTGCTATTTCTAGCAGGTCGAGTGACCACATAAAATCTCGCTGTTTAATGATGATCAACGGTGAGGTCATCAGGTATAAAAGATATGTCATTTGTCGCAATAACGGTATCAGGTCATCTGTGATCAGCGATTAACCAATATGACTCACGGAAAAGAACAGCAACGTCCTCTACATACGACACAGTAGTTGAGTGAGTGCTAGTTAACGGAATGTAGCGAATAAAGCCGATTAACTAATATTAATTAAATCTGGTCAAAGCAATCTAGATTTATGGGCGGAGGTCTAAGAGCATCAGACGACACATAATGCAATAATACTTTGGTACTTAGTGTTCTGTACTCCAATTCCATCAAGGGTAACTTTTCTTTTCATCATTCCGAAATCGATAAATAACGTTTTCAAGTCATGGACCAAGGTCTGCAGTTTTTTGAGCAGAGACAAAAGTCGATTGCATCGAACACAGCACATGACAGGTACTCATTTTATAAATTTTATCGTCCCCGAAAGGATGAAAGGCAAATTTCAACCTGGCTGGTATTTGATCTGAGAACGTAAAATCAGACGAAATGCCGTTCAGAATTTTGCCCGGCGTGCTAACGATTCAGTCAGATCGCTGCCTTAAAGCAGACAAATAACCTACCATCCCCAAAGCGAGGATTAGAGTTGGACCGGATTATTTGTAGTATTTGCTCCGTTCATTGCTTTCTGAGTTCAAATCCTTCTGAGGTCAACCTTGCATTTCATCCCTCTCAGGGAGATAAATAAAGTCTAGGGCGGCGGATTAACAGAAACGTTAGAGAATCGGAGTAGTCACTTGGTAATATTTACTCCGATGCATTGCGTTCTGAGTTCAAATCCTGTCAAAGCTAACCTGTATTTCACCCTTCTGGAATCGATAAAGTACCAGTCAAGGGCGAAAACATGTCGGATTAGGCTCTTGTATGTTTTGTTCCAGCTCATTGCGTTGTGAGTTCAAATCCTGCAAAGTCTTTCTTGCGCAATAGACCTTAAACGTCGCCCCTTTAATATCACCACCATGTAAGGCGGCGTGCTGGTAGAAACGTTAGCACGCCGGGCGAAATGCTTAGCGGTATTTCGTCTCTATTTACGTTCTGAGTTCAAATTCCACCAAGCACACACACACATACATACATACACACACATACGCACACACATGTATATATATACATAAATATATATATACATATATAAATATATATACATATATATGTACATATATATATATATA
>NC_068993.1:48538528-48539474 GCF_001194135.2 Octopus bimaculoides
ATATATATATGTATGTATGTATGTATGTATGTATATGTATGTATCTCACATTAAAATAGAGATGTTATTGTTTCATTTTTGACACGTAATACAGAAATTGCGTGAGAGATAAGAGATTGCTCCGAGCTCGCATTAGGCAAGAAATTGAAAACTTTATTGGCCCATGATACTTCATTGACCCTAAGTAAAATGTGTAAAATTTGAGTGAAATCGGTTGAGTAGTTCTGGATCTTTAGTAATCCACACATATAGACAGACAGGCAGTCAGACAGACTGACAGACAGACGCATATTCTCAGTTTTACATATATATATAAATTTTGGAACACATAAGGATGAAAGTCAAACGAGATTTTGGGGAGCTGAACAGAACTTAGGAAACCGAAACAATTATTGCAAAGCTGCGACAAAATGTAGGGCCTCGTCAGATCTTTAGAGCATCAGACAAAATTCTTCAGCTCTTTACATTCTAGCATTCAAATCTCAGGGAGCCATCTTTGCCTTTCTTTCTTCAACAACTTGTTTCAAAAAGATTGCTAACCTTGCGCCTAAATGAGAGCAGGTCTAACAGACGCCGCTCATTCACCTTAACGGATCTGTTAATTCGCTGCCTAATCCTAATTTTAATTAAATACATTTTAGATTAAGCCTTGACCAGATTTCATAATCATTAGTCACTGAGCTGTTGTTTGTCTCTCTCTCTCTCTCTCTCTATATTCACTTGCGTCTGGAATTTTCATTAATTCACATTGTTGTGTTTTGTATATTAAACATATGTCTGCTAGGCGCAGACATGGCTGTGTGGTTAGGAAACTCGCTTCGCAACCACTGCACAGCACCATGAGAAGTATCTTCCACTATACCACTGGGATAACTAATATCTTGTGAGTGAATTTGGCAGATGGAAACTATGTGAAGTGGTCACACACACACACATATGTATATAT
>NC_068993.1:48539687-48543591 GCF_001194135.2 Octopus bimaculoides
TAAAGCAGGTGTATACGAAGTACGATCATTGCTAGAAATAGCAGTCGGTAAGTTTACGGCGCTATGTAGAGCTTCACTGAATGCTTACAGGCAGAGATGCGTGCGGGCAGTGAATATAGGAAAATTCTGTCGTACCTCTACGGAGACCGTAAGAGGAATAAAGGATAACTCGATACCGAGGCTTCAGACCCTTCAGATCATCAATCAGTAGAGGCAAAACAGAATGTTTCTGTATTCACCTCCCTCACACATCTCCGCCTGTGAAGCTCTACATAGCACCGTATACTTACCGGCTGCTATTTCTAGCAATGCTCGTACTTCGTGTACACCAGCTTTATATATTTATAATTCTACCTATGTGGTGCTTTATTCTTGCTGGAATATTATCTTAAAGATATTTATATTTTCATGTATACACACACACACATACACACAACAACAACAATGTTTATGGACTAACATGACAATTTTTAGAGCCATAATTCAGCGTTTAGGAGCTTACATGATTGCATTTTGGGGTTTACATAATGTTTATAGGCAAACATGACAAGCTTAGAGCTTTATATGATATTAATAGTATTTAGAAGATTACATAATATTTTGGATTTTACATGGCAAGGATTTAAAAGATGGCACATTAGGAGTCTACATGACAATATTTCGGGGCTAATATGACTATCTTTAAGGGTCTAATGATACAATTTTTAGAGCCTTGTGTTATAGTGTTTAGCAGTTTATTAAACAATATTTGCAGGGTTATGTGGATATGTCTAGGGATGTACATCATAGCACGTAGGAGCTTACATAACAGTGTTTAAAAGTTTAATTGGCAGTGTCTTGGGGGTTTGCATGATAGCAATTACGGACTTACATGACAACACTTAGGGGATAATATGCCAGTTTTTAGAGCCTTAAATGATAGTGCTTAGGGGCTAACACGACAGATTTTAGAGCCTTTTATTACAATGTTTAGTGTTTATTGATGCAGCAGCTATTTTATACACAAGTGCTTTTGTTTTGAATTTGTTTCGAGTGAGAGGGAAAAACAGAGCATGATATTTCAGTAGTGAGTTGACATATTTTAAATGCAACCCGTTACTTGGAGGTGATCGCGCATGTAGTACCAAAGTCAAAGAAGAATGGAGCTACTTTCAGTAAATAGCTGTGCCTCTCAGTTATTCAGACGATTTTTCATGATCTTTATAACTCAGAAAACCCAACACAACCATCACCATTTGCTCGGTTTGAACCATCTTGGTAAAAGCAAATCCGATAACCACTTGTTTGAATTCCGTGTGTGTGTGTGTCTTTCCCTAGAAAATTCTTATCGAGTGTTGTATTTGTATTTGTTTTCAATCGCACTATTCCTAGTCGTGTTTCCTTTTATTATCTCGGATTTCTAAGCAATTCTTAAATAACTTCACAACAGATATTGCATATTTCAGTGACTCTACTTATCAGTTTGCAAATTCTAAGCAGATTTTTAAGGAGCATACAGTATTAATCTGAAATTAAAGCGCCTGATATTCTTTTCAGAGCAACACAGACGTCTGACAGTAAACATGATATATGCTTATAAGATAATAACAGGAAACGTCAAACCGAACAAAGACGACATGTTGGAATTCCATTAGTCATCAACAAGAAGCTCTTCACATAAATTAGCAAACAAAGAAACGCAACAATCTAGGGCTACAAACTCAGAATCAATTACCAGGAGTAGCTGTTGAATCGAAGGCATCCCAGTCAATTCAAAGAATAGCTTTCATAAATATACGTAGAACGTTCTATCTATTCGAAAATGTCCTCTTTAATATGCAGAAACTGCGAGTGTATTACAGCCGAATTGGCATTTACAGGTTTTTGCCTATCAGTCAGCCATAAAATTCTGTAGAATGTGATGAATATAAAATGCGAATCAGCAGCACTCCAAGATCTCTTGAACGAGCGGCGATTGCAGCACTGACCCATAATATTGGCTTCATAATGGTCCAGTACTAATTAATATAATGTTCCAATAGCATCGTCTTTCTTTAATTGACACGATCCCAAATTCTGAGATGAGAGCGTCGTTAAGTGGGTAGCTTACTTGTTTGCAGCAAATCTGACTCACCGATTTCACAAAATCTCTGACCGGATAAACAGATAGCAGCTTTCTATTCCTCTTTCACCTTCCTTCTTTCTATCTTTTCTCTTTCTTTCTTTCCTTCTTTCTACCTCTCATTCTTTCTTTCTTTCTTTCTTTCATTTATCCTTTCCTTATTCATTTATTTCTGTATTTCTTGCATTTGTCTATTGAGTGAACATCACGCCCGGACAGTATTTCCCTTCCTGCAAATTCTCCATTCCTCCTCCTCCTACTCCCTCTTCTCCACCTCATTTTTCTTTATTCTTCATACTACTACTACTACTACTACTACTACTACTACTACACTTTTTATTCTTATTATTATTAAGGCAATGAGATGACAGAATTGTTAGCACGTGGGGCGAAGTGGCTGATGGGACTTAGTCCATTTTTACATTCTCAATTAAATTCCGCCGAGGTCTACTTTGCCTTTCATCCGTTCTGGGGCGATGAAAATAAGTACCAGTTGAATACTGTGGTTGATGTAATAGACTTATCCCTTCCCACAAAGGTTGATTGCCTTCTGCCAAAATTTGAAACCATCATCATCATCATTATCATCATTGTTCGTGCAGGCAGAATCGTTTGCACGCTGGACGAATTGCTTAGCGGTATTTCGCCCTTACCTAAGCTCTGAGTTCAAATTCCGCTGAGGTCGACTTCGCTTTTCATCCTTTCGGGGACAACAAATAAATATCAGTTGAGTACTAATCTAATCGACTGGCCTCATTTCTAAAATTTCAGGCCTTGTGGCTATAGTATTATTGTTGTTATTATTATTATTATTATTATTATTATTATTATTATTATTATTATTGTTGTTGTTGTTGTTGTTGTTGTTGTTGTTGTTGTTGTTATTCAACCTCCACCACCACGATAAGAGTCAATATCCCCATCTTTTCCTTCCCCTCTTCCTGCTCTTGCTCCTCCTGCCTTCCTCTCCTCTTCTCCCTCCTCTTCTCATTATCATCATCATCATCATCATAATCATCATCATCATCATCAGCATCATCATCTTAATCGCTAGAAATAAGAAAGGAATGCCTGGCGGTATTTAGTTAAGTCCTTTTACTCACTTATTGAATGTGACATTTGGGTCACGTTAGGTCGATAACAGGTCGAAGAAAATAAGAATTACATATCAATATATACGACTATGTTTGACAATAAAGGGCTTCAGAGGTATAAGGTACTAATGAATATGTGTGCGTGTGCTGTGTGTGTGTGCATGCGTGTGTGTTTGTGTGTATGTGTGTGTGTGCATTTGTGTATAGGCAAACAGGTAAAATAGAACTCAAAATATGAGTATATGCATATCTTTATTAATATTTAGCGGACGCAACAGGGTGACTCAAGGTCTGGGAGTTTCGTGCGTTGGCCCTTATCAAACTATATATATATGTAAAGGTAAGTTCCAGGCATCAAAGTGTAGGAAGATAATGTGCGTTCTGTTAGAATAAATCCTACTATTGTAGAAAGCATGAGAAAAACTCCCATACAGACTTTTGTTGCAGAATCCATAATTGTTTGTTTATATTGCCAGCGGACTGATAACTACCCATCAACTGCAGCAACGTGACCGCCAGATCCCGTGATTTCGATCTTCTTTGATCTCATCCGCGATAGACGCTCGACCGCCAGAGATAGCAGTGACTCATACCCGCTAGCAATATATAGACAAGTTGTGCCAGAACAGGCATTGATATCAAAATTAAGTAGTGAGGTATGACACTCTCCTGGTTTCTACCTCAGTAAAGTTCGTTCTAACAGAACATC
>NC_068993.1:48543671-48545891 GCF_001194135.2 Octopus bimaculoides
ATATATATATATATATATATACATACATACATACATGTGTGTGTGTTTCTGTGTATGTGTGTGTGTATGTATGTGTGTAGAAGAGCGCTTGTACATGTGGAAGAAAGTTGCATTAAACTCATTGAATTCAAGTTGTGTCAATTAAGTGGTGTTGTGTTAATTCGTTTCTACATTCCTTAACGTTTCCTTGCCTTAGAACGTTTACACATTACTTTCTGTGAACCATATGACCTAAAATGATTAAGTTCTGCTCAAATATTATCAACGAGAATTTCTTTTTAAACTCTTAAATTCGTTTCACACTGATGCCGAACAGCCAATGATATAGAGATGCGGTGCATTCATGCAAGTTTAGCTGACTCAATCTTTTAAGTGTATGTACGTATGTATGTATGTATGTATGTATTTATGTATGCATGTATGTATGTATGTATGTATGTATGTACGTATGTATGCATGTATGTATATGTATGTATGTAAGTATTATGGTATTCAGTTTTATTTCAAGATTTCTTGCCAATAGGGAATGAGTGGGTTTCCAACCTAGATCCAAGACTCCATCACTGGAATTTCATCAACAACAGATCATGTATGTATGAGTGTATGTATGTATGTATGTATGTATGTATGTATGTATGCATGGATGTGTGTATGCATGTATATATGTATTCCTGTATATATGTATGCATGTATTTATATATGTAGGAGAATTACGAAAAAACAACAACAGACGAGGACAGGTGGTGTAAATAACAAAAGGATGTATTAGTATGACGCTCGGGAATAGAGAAAGTCTTTGACGTTTCGAGCTACGCTCTTCAACAGAAAGAATACGGAGACAAGGAGAAAAACACGGAGAAAAAAAATTGAATAGTGTTCAGTCAACGGTCAATCATATTTGCGCATACTTGCAAGTATGCATGCATGTATGTATGTATGTATGTATGCATGTATGTATGTATGTATGTATGTATGTATGTATGTATGTATGACCCGTGGCTATCTTTGTCATTCTTTTTCCTTCGGCCACCAGCTTGGTCGGAAACGCTTCTTCGTGCATCTTCACTTTTTTCTTCACGGTCTGTTTACTTATTCATTCGTTCTGCCCTTTTGCGCTTCCAATACTTTCGGACTTTTTCATTTTCCTTTGCGTTGCCCACATTTATCTGACTGCGAGCCGTACGGTTTTTCTCTTTTAGTCATGTCTGTTTTCGTCATTGTCCTGTACGTTCATTAGCTATTCCCAGCGGTTTTTGGTACTGGCGCTTCCAATGAAGGAGCAACTCAACAATAACGGCATACAACCGTGATGAGATTTGGACGTTGACTGATGAGGAATTAGCTACGAAATTTCCGTGTATTTGGTTTTGTTAAATTTTCTGGTTGTTATGTTTTTTTTTAATTCCTTCAAATACTTATATAAACCAACGCACTCCTTATATTTTTTATTAAACATATATATATATATATATATATATATATATATATATACGAGTGGAGGGACAAACATAAGAAGAGTACCCAACCATATAGTTTGGCGTGCATGTGTACATTGATGCGACTGTGGGCATTTGTACATGGGCGTACATGCGCACGTCTGCATACACACACAAGCATATTCATTCATATGTACATATGTATATTCGCATGCATGTACGCCTGCATACCAGTGTGCGTGCACACACACACACACACACACACACACACACATTCATATATATGTACCAGTAATGTGGCATCATGGGACCGCTAAAACGATGCAAAGCACATTGTGATCATCGATGTATTGCAACATCCGATAGCCTGGTCGGTCAGGTGATCACGTGATATATATGTATATACCTATATGTTTATTAAGTATGTGTGTGTACGTATGTTAATATATTCTTACAATTTTCTATATGCATAGATTTATTTGTCAACGTGTTCGTCGACATCTCTGCCTATTTCTCACTCGCTCCAACTGACGCTGTTTTTATTATGGTGTGCTGGGATTTCTGTATAAACAAATATATACATATCTCATTATAAGTGTCAATTTGTATGTGCGTGTATGTATATATCGGCTGTGTATATACATGTATGTATATTCATGTATATATATACAAACATCTGTGAAGGTGTGCGTATGAATACACATACCCACATTCATTCATACATACATACACATATATACACACAGGTATATATAAATACGTATATATATATATATATATATAT
>NC_068993.1:48547650-48549047 GCF_001194135.2 Octopus bimaculoides
GAAGTGGGTTGTGTTAATACATTACTCGTAGTAGTAGTAGTAGTAGTAGTAGTAGTAGTAGTAGTAGTAGTAGTGGTAGTAGTAGTAGTAGTAGTAGTAGTAGTAGTAGTAGGAGTGGTAGTAATAGTAGCAGTAGTAGTAATAGTAGTAGTAGTAGTAGTTGTGGTAGTAGTAGTAGTAGTAGTAGTAGTAGTAGTTGGGCGGTACTAACTGTGGAGCGGTTCTCGGTGAGTCATATCCATGGAATTGGCGTTATGTTAATGCTAGAGGATTCAGTTCTTTACTAATCTTTGAGACGAGGAATAGTATCGTACCATGGCCATTTTTCAGAACCTCTGAGACTGTCAGGAACATGGAAAGAAGTTTTTCTAAGACGACAGGCCTGCCCAAAATTCTTGTGTTCTAATGGACTCGACTGAGATAGCCTCAAGTGCCAGATGATGATATAAAAACGTGATTAGTGCGGCGAGCTGGCAGGATCGTTAGCACGCAGGGCAAAAAGCTTAGTGGTGTTCTGTCCCATTTTACGTTCTGAGGTTTTTCATCCTTTTGTGTTCGATAAAATAAATATCAGTTGAGCACCGGGGTTTATGTCAGCGACTTGTTGACTTTGTGCCAAAATTTGAAACAGATATTATAACGGGATTAAAACTAGTCTGCTACTCATGAATAGCTTCCCTCTCTTTGTCTCTCTTTCACTCTTTCTTTCCCTTTCCTTCTCTCCCTTCCTCTCTCCCTCCTTTTGTCCTCTTTATGGCTCTCTATTAGTCTCTGTCTCACTTCATGACTCTCTTTCTCCCTCACACAGGTTTCTGTACAGTCTTCGAATGCCGAGTTCAACACAAACTGTTCCAGGAGATTTTATGGAAGAAGAGAGTGCAATATTGATCCTGAAACCCAAGAGTTTGACAAGCATGCGTCTATTGATTATTCAATGGGAATTATTTGCTTGAAATAATGTTGTTGATCTTCGTATCTTCATATTCGTACTATGCCATGCAGAAATGGGAACCACTCCACAACGTTTCATCAGAGGCAAATCTTATATATACATATATATATATATATACAAAATACAAAACGCAACATACCATACTGCCTAGCCAGGAGAATATGTACTATTGTAGAGGATATAGAGACCAGAAATAAACGCCTGATGGAACTGAAAGAATTTCTGGTGAAGCAAAAATACCCATCACGACTCATAGAAAATGGTATTCAGCGGGCTTCGAAAATACCCATACAACGACTGAGGACACCGCAAAGAAAAGACAAACAGGAAAAGATCATTCCATTTATAGTGACACAAAATCCATGCCACCAGAACATCTTTAATATCGCCAAAGCGAACTTACCGATCCTTGCACAAAGTAAGGAATTGAGAAATATCATTACAG
>NC_068993.1:48550770-48552538 GCF_001194135.2 Octopus bimaculoides
TGTGTGTGTGTGTGTGTGTGTGTGTGTGTGTGTGTGTGTGTGTGTGTGTGTAAAGTATATATAAAGATATTATATATATATTCTTTTATTCTTTGACTTGTTTCAGTCATTTGACTGCGAGCGTGCTGGAGCACCGCGTTGGTAAATTTTTTAGTCGAACAAATCGGTTTCTTTTGTCGAACTGCTAGATTACTGGGACGTAAACACACCAGCAGAGGTTGTCAAGCAGTCAAGCAGTGATGGAGGTACAAACACAGGCACAGAAACACACACACAGATATATGCATATATATATACACACACACATATATATATATATATATATATATTTATAAACGTATATATTTATATATGTATGCATCTAAAACTAAGCTTGCACACGTATATATATATATATATATATATATATATATGTGAAAATGTGCACACGCATGTGGGTGTATATGTGTGTGTGCTTGTATTTCTACAGACATGCATAGATGCACGCTCAAGCACACATACATAAACAAACACACGTGCATGCGCAGACCGCATGACTCTATAAACTATTTAATCATACAAACGTTCTCTTAAAATCTATTAAGACCTTCTTCTTGCCTCAACACACATTCTCAATTCGTTCTCGATCGTGCATTACATGTATGTAACGGAAGACATACATTTCTTGGCTAGATTTGTAACTGATACACTCAATTGACACAACTTATATGACTTTCCTTCCTCTAACTTTCATATTCTAACAGCCTGAATATATTTGTCAAAATCAGGTTTTGTAATTTAACACATTAAACCTGCTGAGCGCCTTCCGCTATTAATTGTTAAATTTATCTTTATAAATGTTTTAGAAGGCGCAGGCTTCCCGACCACATGGTTCGGGGTTCAGTTCTGATGTGTGTGGCATTTTGGTCAATTATCTTTTACTATAGCCTGGGGTCGACCAACGCTGTTCTTGGTTGATTTTTTATTTTTATTTTTTTCCAAATCCGAAACTTCTTGATATTGGTGAAAATAAATAGAATCCTGTCTTCACAAAAAAGGCAAAAATGCAAAAACGTGTGCAATTACACAAAATCTTATCACCATGATCCAAACTATGTAAGCAAAATACATGTTAATTAAAAAATTTTGAATAAGCGGGCTGTGACCAGCCGAAATCCTTGATTGAGCACATACAAATTACGGATATCCAAAATGTGTAACTTCACAGGTTGACGGCAATAATAATAATAATAATCATAATAATAATAATAATAATAATAATAATAATAATAATAATAATAATAAGAAGAAGAAGAAGAAGAAGAAGAAGAAGAAGAAGAAGAAGAAGAAGAAGAAGAAGAAGAAGAAACCAAACTATGCTGGATCATAGATATATCAAGCCCAGCTGACAACAAGGTATGCGATAAGGAAGAAAGAAAAGTCGGTAGGTATGACTGGTTAGCTTGGGAGGTAAAGCAGTTGTGGTCGATGAAAAAGGTAGCAGCAGTACCAATAACTGTCGGAGCCCTGGAAACAGTGAGTAAAAATCTTGAGAAGTACATTGAACAAATAGGGGTTGCAATAAGGGTGGAGCATTTGCAGAAAACAGCACTGCTTGGAACCACTCGAATACTCCGGAAGGTGCTCGAAAAATAAGAGTATTTCGGCTGGCGTGCTAGCGATTCTGCCAGCTCGTCACCTTCTTAATAATAATAATAATAATAATAATAATAATAATAATGATGATGATGATGATGATGATAATAATTTCAAAATTTTCAGTGTTCAA
>NC_068993.1:48556021-48556920 GCF_001194135.2 Octopus bimaculoides
ATACATACGTACGTACATACATATATATGTTTATATATATATACATATATAGATAGATAGATAGATAGATAGATAGATAGATAGATAGATAGATAGATAGATAGATAGATAGATAGATAGATAAATAGATAGATAGATAGATAGATAGATAGAAAGAAAGATAAGTACTATAAGAAATATGCACCAAGGTCGGTGAGTCGATAGACAAGCATATAGGTGAGACTGTGATTGGCGGATGGGAGAGTAAACTTCCACATTGACACTCATAGTATTAAAAGAGGCACCAGTGCATTTTTCATGGCAAAATTACGATGAAATGTGTAACAAAGAACAACTGTTCCTTACTGACTGTGATTACACTTAGTCATATACGCAAAAATATCCACATCTACACTCTTGCGCGTGTGTTTGTGTGTGTGTTTGATACCAATACACCACTTACGCACTAATATACACACATTCACTCGCACATGTAAGCACATATATGAACTCTCTCTCTCTCTCACACACACACAGATACAAACACACATATACACTAACACACAAAGACACACGTACACACACATATGCATAAATAACTACACACATACATAATACATACGTGCATACGTACACATATGCATAAACACACATACATATATACCCACATACATACACACATACGTACACACATTCGCAGACATACCCATACATACAAACATACATACATGCATACAGACACACACATACGTACATGCATACATGCCTACATACATATATACATATATATAAACACATACACGCACATATATACATACATGCACACACATATACTTATATGCATACATACGTACGCACATACATACATACATACATACATACATACATACATACTTACTTACATACACATATACATACAC
>NC_068993.1:48556930-48559430 GCF_001194135.2 Octopus bimaculoides
ACATACATACACACATACGTACACACATTCGCAGACATACCCATACATACAAACATACATACATGCATACAGACACACACATACGTACATGCATACATGCCTACATACATATATACATATATATAAACACATACACGCACATATATACATACATGCACACACATATACTTATATGCATACATACGTACGCACATACATACATACATACATACATACATACATACATACTTACTTACATACACATATACATACACGCATAATCCAACACTTATTTCCCGCCTAGAAAGAAACAACACAAATAAGTAACCAGTCGCCCACCCGATCAACCTACATTTAATATCTCATACACAAGCCTATCCGTCTCTGCCTCCACCCGAATTAAATTTTATGTCCATCCAGTGCAAATGTTAAGATCTCGGGTTCGGCTTTTATTTAAGTCTGATCAAAATCCTGCGGGCGGTATACGGTTACAATAATTTACCAAACAAACCGGATATCTCCGAACCTTCTACCCAAGCTAACATACCCCTCTGCCAGTCGTATAGACACAAGATACCACCCCTCTGATACCCAATATCTACCCGCCTATTATATTATGGTCGATCAGCGGCAACAAACACTTCCTCTATATCTCTCCGCCCGAGATCCATCTACCCATACTGCTATCCGGCTATCCATCTACCCGTTTATCATTATTATTACAAGTTTCTATCTATTTAGCCGCCCACCCGTTTACTCGATCACCTCACTACACAGACCATCCACCCCGTCTGTCTATCCTTAACTTTGATTATAATCCAAACCGACAAGCGCATACCCGATAATACTAACATCGTAATTACCTGGCCACACCCCCAACAGACTCAAGGGTAGCACCTATATGGAAGAGAGTAAGGGAGTGTGTAAGTCTATAGAACATGTGGTTTTAATAGTGTTATTGTTGTTGGGAGGCGGGTAGTGGTGGTGGTGGCGACAGCGACAGCGGTGGTGAAAGTGGTGGGCCTGGTAGTGGTGGGTGCTGGTGGTGGTGGCGATGATGGTGGAGCCTGTGAAATTGTAATTACACTTTTTACTGTGGAGGAAGTTGATAATGGTGGTGGACATAAATTCTTTTCTACTCTAGGTACAAGGCCCGAAATTTTGGTGAGAAGGAGCCAGTAGATTAAATCCAACCAGTACGCAACTGGTACTTAATTTATCGACCCCGGAACGATGAAAGGCACAGTCGACCGCGGGACATATATTGATGGTGCAATGTTAGTGATGTGGTGACAGCAGTAGTGGCTTTGGTGATGGTGGTGATGGTGATGATGATGGTGGTGGTTATCGTGATTATGGTAATGTTGGTGGCAGCGGTCACGGTAGTGGTGGTGACGGTAGTGGTGGTGGCTGTAGTGGATGGGGTGGAGGTGGTGATATTAAAATTAGTAAAGTCATTGTTAGTGTTGGTGTTAGTGATAATATTTTTCGTTGTTGTAATTGTTGCTGTTGTGGTGGTGGTGGTGGTGATGGTGGTGGTGGTTTCGGCGGTGGGGTGGCGGCGGTAGTGGTGGTCGTGGTGCTGCTGCAGCTGCTGATGATGCTGGAGGTGATGGAAACAACGGGAGCGACGAACGCACTGCTGTGACTACGAGCTCCTCGACAAAGACGATGATGGTGATGATGATAAAAAAAAAAATCCCAGAAAACACGCTGTTGATGATGATAAAGATGATGATGATGGTGGTGATGACGATGATGATGTATTTGGCATTGCCAGTAGGTGGCGATAGTGTAGAGTAATGTCTGCTGTCACTCAGATAATTTGTAATTGTTGATGTTAAACAGTTCGTTTCACTTCACTGCTTCTCACTAACTCTCTTTCTCTCTCTCTCTCTCACCCCTCAACGCCATTACTAGCACCATGACCACAACAATTACCACCACCACCACCACTACAATCTCCCATCACCCCCTCCCCACCAACACGAATGCCACTACCATTAATAAACAACAATGTCACCATTATTCGACTCTACACCAGTATTGTCTCGTCCTTTCTACCCGGTTGACACACAATAGCCATCCTCCACCCGGCCTATTATTACTGGTCTGTTGTACACATTCACAATTTATGTACACCCACAAATAGTCGGGTCTCCCTTCATCTATTTTAATTTAATATGTCTGCCATTTGTGTCGTTGTTGTTGTTATTGTTGTTGTTGTTGTTGTTGCTTCTGCTGCTGATGTTGTTGTTGTTGTTGTTGTTGTTCTTGTTGTTGTTGTTGTTGTTGTTGCTGGTCTTCTGGCAGATAAAGACACTTTCGGTCATTGGAAATGATTATAACCATCATCATCATCATCATCATCATCACCACCACCACCACCACCACCACCACCACCACCACCGCAACCACCACCACCACCACTATCATTATTATCCTCATCCATTACCGTCACCATTATAGACGTCGTCGTCGTTGTCGTCATCATTTTCATCATCATTATTTTATTTTATAT
>NC_068993.1:48560464-48562477 GCF_001194135.2 Octopus bimaculoides
CACCACCACCACCACCACCACCAATACTACCATCATCACCATTATGATTATTATTATTATTATTATTATTATTATTATTATTATTATTATTAATACTATTATTATTGTTATCATTATTATTATTACTGTTGTTGTTGCTGTTGTTGTTGTTGTTATTTATCTTTTTAGCCACAGCGACATAGACGAGGGAACATCATTATCGTAGTCACTATTGTTGTTGTTGTTGTTATTCTTGATTTCATTGTGACCGTGTTTATAACTATTGTTGTTAGTCGCCATTGAATAGCATGAGTGGAGTTTATGTAGGCGCATTTAATATTGCTTCTTGACAGACAAAAGCAATCTTTGTTGGCGGAATATTATTGCTGTTGTACTTGTTTTCCTTGATTCTTATTACTGCTGCTGCTGCTGCTGCTGCTGCTGTTGCTGTTGCTGTTGTTGTTGTTGTTGTTCTTCTTCTTCTTCTTCTTCTTCTTGTAGTCGTCTTTGACATAATTGCTATTAATGTTCGTTGGTTGTTGTGGAGAATGTCTCCGCCACTGATGTTATGCGTGTTGCTATTGTTTAGAATCAAGCCGCCTCTGATCAAGCTCAGTTGTGATCAAAAGCATTCCAACTATGACCATCAAGACTTATTTTTTCCAGCATGCCGTATCTGCATCCGAAATAGCCCCTCATACTTCGTTCTTGAATGATGGATGAGCGTGATTTGAAGAGATGTGACTGCTCTTTTTAGCATGATGAATGAACACACAAATACACGTATACATACACACATACATACATATATACATACATACATACTTACATACATACTTACATACATACATACAAACATACATACATACATACATAAATATATACATACATAAATACTTACGTACATATATATTTATATGCATACATACAAACATAAAAAAACATACATACATACATACAAACATACCTACATACATACATACATACAGACAGACAGACAGACAGACAGACAGACAGACAGACAGACATACAAACACCTACGCGCACGCAAGTATAAATTCCTACATTGACATCAAACAAGCAAACATTAACTCCCTCATATAAACATTCATACATTTCGACACTGCGCAAACATACAAATATAGACACACGCACACTCACACACGCACACGCACACACACACACACGCACACGCACGCATGCACACAGACAGGCACGCACATGCACACATACAGACATGCATACACACAGACATACGCATACGCCCGTACATTTACACATGTCAACGCTGTAGAGTCAGTTACATTAAAAACATGTTCATACACACATACGTACACGCATATACACACATAGACACACACGCACACGCACACGCACATGCATACATATACACACGTAGACGCACACGCACGCACACATGCGCGCGCACATGAACACATTCACATATGCACACATGCATACGCATAAATATACGCATACATTCGCACATTCACACATGCCATACATACACACATACAAACACACATACACGCATACACACACTCATTCACACACACAAGCACACACTCATGCATACACACATGCTTAAGAACATTTATGTATGTCAACGCTATACACTTAGTTACATAAAAATACTCACATACGCAGGCACATACATTCACACGTCCGCACACGGGTAAGCACTTTCCCTCTATCTCACACACACACACACACGCATACACACATGCGCACACACACATATACACGCATATATAAACTTTTACATCGACACCTAATTTTATCTCTCTGACATAGAGATTTATTAACATCCACACCGCAGAAACATACGCAGATTTACATACATACATACATACATACATACATACATACATACATACACACACACATACACACACACATACATACAGACACACACATACATACACACATGCATACACACATACACAAACACACATAGAAACACACACACATACGAGTACATACATACATACATACATACGCACACACACATACAAACATATATATATATATACA
>NC_068993.1:48565072-48569553 GCF_001194135.2 Octopus bimaculoides
GTGTGTGTGTGTGTGTGTGTGTGTGTGTGTGTGTGTGTGCAATAATGTATGTTAATCCTAACTATCGTCGATATACCGGATAGGCTTGGCCTAAATTTTTTTTCAACAAAGTTACCGCAGGCTGTTCCTATACTTCCGAAGCTGTGTCTGCACCAATCGTGTTGTAACGAGAATTACCAAATCAAACTCGTAAAAGGCAAAATTTTCTAGAAGGAAAAAAAAAACGCTATTCATGACTGCAAGAAAATGGCTGACTTTACATTACCACAGAACGGGGCTCAAATTACTTTAAAATAGTTAGAATTCTTATTGCCTGATGTAAATACGTGCTAGTGGATTGACGTTGACTAAAAATACAAATATTTATAGAATTCTAGTTCCATCAGGAAAACAACCAAATTGGCAACGTGAAGTAAGATTTACACTTCAACAGTTGCCTACAGCAATACTTCAAGGACTGCCATTTATAAATTTATGATTTCGGTAACTTGCTTGATGTTCCCTAAAAGTGTATACTACACTAAATTTGGGAAATATTCTGCTAGTTTCTAATTAATAATTAAAAAAAATAGGTAGAGAGAGAATCTTATCAAATTACCGGTTCCACTGCCACGAAAAGCCATAAGAACGAATTAAACATTTTAATGTTAATGACTTCGTTAATTATGGAAATTAATATATCTGAGCAAATAAGGCATTTGGTCTTCTTCTTTTATTCGGTCATCCTGTTTCATTCACCATCCTGTTTCATTCACTATCCTGTTTCATTCACCATCCTGTTTCATTCACTATCCTGTTTCATTCACTATCCTGTTTCATTTACTATCCTGTCTCATTTACTCGAAATTATTTCATTCAGTATCGAGCTATCCATTCACTAATTTTTTTTAAAAACTCTGCTTATTGGGTTACACTATCCAATATATCCTTTTCTTACTTAAGGTATTCAGGAGTAATGTAGACGGAGATATGGTAATTATTTCTAGCAAGGAAATCCGTCACATAATTGAGTATTTAAGCTGAAGAATGAGAAGATATGTTATTGTCTGATCATATACAATATGAGCCTATGTTTGAACGTACAGCGAAGTTAGTTCTAATATTGCCTTTAGAACAGAATTCACATAACAGTTTAGTCAGCTCATAACTATCCACTCGTTTTGTTGGAAACGAGTATTGTAAGTTCTTGGCATTCATGTTCTTGAGATCAATCACACCCATCACTTGCAAACCAGTATCATATACTAACATGTACGATATTTTTGGTAAATGTTTTAAGGGCTTTTGTAGTCGCAAGTAAGCACTAGCCACCTTTACTCAGATGAAGACCAATAGTGTGATGGCTAGAGGAAGAGAAGGTTCCATCGGTATTAGACTAGTACTCATTTTCGGCAGAGTAGACTTAGACTGGAGCAACGTAAGTGAAGTATCTTGCTCAAGAATACAAGCGCCATCTGTGCATCTCATTGAATTTCGGTCGTTGTAACATCGATATTATAAAATCAAACATTTACGTTGAAGACTTTTCGAAACATAATAAAAATTCTCTAATGTGCAGGAGAGTATTGTAGTTCATTTGAAGCATTGTTTATTGTTTGTAAAACATAATGCGTCTTGAATGGAACAACAATGCACTATAATAACAACAATAGACTATAATAAATGTTATAATTTAATCATATATAGCCTGGTATAATATTTCGGAATACAAAAATTCCTTCTTCAGATATCCCGAGGAATTGATCGAGGCACTGCTATAATCGGTTTTCCAACGGTTTTGTTTTCCGAAAGCGTCTCTGCAGTGGTCTCACAAAGTTCCTTCCGGAATTTCTCATGAGAAGTGCGTGAGGGCGGCCTTTAGAAAGTTTATTTGGCATCCGATTTTAGCACGTTTCTCTGATAGCTCGCTAGCGGTTGCGAACTTGGCCTGAGATATAAGAGAGTACTGTAGTTCGCTTGAAGCATTGTGTACTGTTTGTAATGTGTCTTGAAACCACTGCAGAGACGCTTCTGGGAAAAAAAAAACAGGAAAACCGATTATAGCAGTAACTCGATCAGTTAGTAGGGATACCTGAAGAAGGAATTTTTGTATTCCAAAATATTTTATCAGACTTTGGATGATTAAATCATAACAGTTATTATAGTGCATTGTTGTACCATTCAAGACATATTATATTCTTTAAGTGCAACTTTACTTTTAATCTAGCAGGAATCAATAATATTTTTCTTTCTAGTTATGACACAAATAATCAGTTTTAAGGTGAAAGGTATAGTCAAGTACATCGACCCCAGTGCTCAGCTGGTATGTATTTTATTGACTCTGGAATGATTGAGAGGCGACATCAACCGCGGCGGCATTTCAATTCAAAAACATAAAGGACCTGAAGAAATATCGAGAAGCATTTTTCCGGCGCGGTAACGAATTCTGCCAGTTCTCTGGAATCGATAAATACCAGTGATATACTGGGAGACATTCGAAGCTTCGATACTCCTGTCTTACAAATGTGACTACTCAATCCTGTGTTACAAATTACTATTATGGACACTATCGTATTGCAGAAATCAGGCTTTTCTAACTCACTTCTGTCACATTCCAGGTAATGGTCAGAGTTAATTTCCTTTCTAGGTTTGCTTCAATTGCAGTTAGACCTCATAACAGAAACCCAGGGGTATATTATGTAGAAACTACTGCAATCGAGAGATGTCAAGCGTTTCAACAGCGATGTAATATAATATATAATATTTTAATATATATTATAAAAGAATTGACAATACAAAGTTTAGAAAATTGCGATGCGCAGCAGTTCCTCCATTATATGGCCAGTTGTGCTTGAAGTGTTTAAAATGTGATTTATAAATCCATGTATAAAAATGGACGCTTCAGAAGCCACTCAGTAGTTTACATTCTGTTTCTTATGCTATAAATTAGAATATAGTACAGAATCCCATCGTACATTAATCATTTACTCATACTTAACTCATTCTCTTCGGCACTCGGCATTGCTAACATTCCTCCTTTTCGTAATTTTCCCTTAAAATAGACTATGCAACAGGTTCCTTTTCACTGTTAATCAGAGACATTGCAAGGGAATACCATAGACTCAACAATAGCCTGGTTAACAGAAATTAAAATCATTCGCTTAGACCACTGTTTCTCAACCATTTTTTTTTTTTACCTATGGACCCATTCGATTCCTATTTTATTCGTATGGAAGCCACCCAAGTCATTCGATGTTTTAAAATTCGTATTATATTTTACATATAATTAGGAATTGTGTAAAAAAAAATGTTAAAACATTTTGTGTGTTGTAAAAGTATAACCAATTTATCGCAGATACGTTTTAACAACAAAATCTTATGTGGACCTCAAAGGCCGTGCTTGTGTGAGTTTGATTTTTATATGAGTTTGTTTTTACAATCGAAGGAAAGACTATAGTGTGTACGCTTTATTTGAAGCTGAATTTTAATGCATCATAATCGTGAATCAGACATTTCTGTGTGTTTGACTGATTGGTGAAGAGTTGCAGCGTGACAATATATAAGAAAAAATACACGAAGATACATCGAGATGTGATGGTTCAGAGTAGTTCGAGATTCAACTGTTTGTCAATAAAATCGTTCGAGAATGCCTCTCAGTTTCTGACGCGCGAATATAAGAGTGTTGAATGAAAGAGTTGATGCGATTTTATCTTCTTTTTAATTTTTTTTTTTTTTTGTTGAAAGATTATTTTTTAGCAGCGAATGAAAACTTGATGAACAGTAAAACAATACTATCAGAATATGATTACTAATATATTTGCTTTGCTGCATGCATTTGAGAACAGATTGACTTAGCTCCGCATCACTTAAAGTTTCGTGAGGGTATGTAGGTTACATGTACCTCGTCAGAATTTTTGCAGACAGAAGTTGACATGACCTACGTCCCCGACTCTTAATGTTACGTGAAGCTAAGCTAAACTGTTGTTAAATATAAATACGCACATATACAGATATACATGCATGCATACACACACATGTATGCATGTATGTATGTATGTATGTATGTATGTATGTATGCATGTATGTATGTATCCAAACGCCCCTGTTTATACTAACGGGAATAAAAAAAACATTTAATACACTAACGCACTAAAGAGTGATGACAAAATATCAAAATCCCAGTTGTTTACTTCGAGATTGTTACTGAAAACAATTTTTCATTTTTACGTACACACACGTGTGTGTGTGTGTATACATACATACATATATACGTTTACCGATTCTGCTCACAAAACTTTCATGTACAATAGAAAGCACTGTACAAGGTGCCATGCTGTGGGACTGAACCCAACGCAGCACATGTTTTGGAAACAAACGTCTTATCACATAAGAACGCCCCGCGCCGCTGTCTATCTATCTATCTATCTATCTATCTATCTATCTATCTATCTATCTATCTCACTCTCTCTCACTCTCTCTCACTCTCTCTCTTTCTCTCTCTC
>NC_068993.1:48570660-48573173 GCF_001194135.2 Octopus bimaculoides
TCCCTGTTTCACTTTTCTCTCTCGCGTTGCTCACACGTGACCATCGTCCATCTTTCTTTTCCTCACGAAACCATCTTTCTTTTCCTGCACGGACGTTCAAAAGAACAGACGTGTTTTTCACTCTCTTTTCTATGTTTTCTCTTTTCAAAAAAAATGTTTCTGCCAGCGTTCACTATTTTCCTCTCGTTCTAATCTAACGAAACCCCATGTTTGTTTTCGTTCGGTTATCTTGTATATCTCCACTGTCATGTTTTTGTTCCCAACTTTGATCTTCCATAAATCCTAAGTTTTATTTTAGAATTTATGGGAGCAACTTTCTTTAAAGACTCATATTGTCGTTGAATGCTCGAAATGAGGAGTACATAGACAGTCGTCAACTGATGAAGGGTCCTTTCTCGGTATTTACTTGCCCTGTTTTCCACGGTAGGTACGGTACATTTGTTGCTTTTACTTGCTATATTCAAAATTTAGTGAGACCGCCGCCCTTGCTTTTAATGACTGCATTAAGTCTTCTGAGCATAGAGTCGACTAAATTTCCGCATATAACTGATGAAATCAATCTCCATTCATCCTGAATGATGTATTTCAACTGTTACATTGCGGGGTTTTTTTATCCTCAACCTTCCTTTTCAAAACACCCTACAGATGTTCTGTTGGGTTTAAATACCTTTGCCTTTTTATCCGATAAAAACTTAGTCGTCATCTTTGAAGTGTGTTTAGGGTTATTATCATGTTGGAACATGAAATGTCTTCCTATTTCCTTAATGTTTTTCAACATTGTTTTCAGCAATATGTCACAATAAAGCACTGAATCCATTGTTCTCTCAATAAACGTGAGTCCTCCCACACCAGCCGCACTCGAACATCCCCAAAGTATAACACTTCTGCCACCGTGTTTCACGGTAGGTACGGTACATTTGTCGCTATTATCTTCACCTGGTCGTCGCCATATTCGTTTAATACCATCTAACTCAAACAAGTCGGTTTTAGTCACATCAGAAAAAAAAAGAATTTTATTCCAAAATTCTTCCTCTTACTCACAGAAGTTTCGGGGAAAGAAAGACGACTTGATTTATGCCTGGTAGTGAGGACAGGCGTCCTACGCATAATGCATCCATGAAGACCACACTGTTTCAAACTTCGACGAACTGTTTGGGCGGAAGACGCTTCTTGGGCCAAAATGAAGCAGTACGACGCCTGTCGTCCATCACGAAAACGTTGGATGTGGCGAATGTCACGTGCAGTTAAAACAGAAGGACAACCTGGACGATGTTTATTGCTTAGCCCTCCAGTAACTTTGTACTTCTGAATTACTTTGGCAACTGTGTTTGCGTTAACATGTATTCGTTTGCTAACTAACTTGTATTCTAAACCATTCTTGTGCAAATTAAAAATAATTTTCTTCAAATATTGAGACAATTCTTTTCCTTTTGGTGCCATTTTAATCACAACGAAGATCTTCACCACGGTACAAAAACCAGAATTCATGCAGATACAATAACAATGACCAGTGCAAAACTGCCAGGAGAAATAATTTATTAGAATTGGAATTTTCAGCAGAATCTGAATTTAGTAAAAAAAAAAAAGTGGATAAAATATTGAATATAGTAAATTTCCTTTAGGGTGTACATGATTTTGTAACGTTTCAAAGTAAATATTTAGTTCATATCCTTGAAAATGTTTATTGCTTTGGATTCCAAATTTGTATAATGTTTGCATGTGTAAAATATTTTCTTCAGTATCAATTTTGTTTGATTTACTGCGATATTATCAGAGTAATGGCAAATTTTCTGAAATTTCTAGGGGTGTATATACTTCGATTAGCGAGATTAGAGATTGTGTGTCACTTAAAGAATATATATTTTCAAGCCGAAGTCCTTCTTGAGCGACATATTATCCCATTCGAATCAATTCAGAATTACAGATAGTATTTATGGAACTTTGATTTCTTGTCAGGTGACTTTTGGCCAACATTGTATATTCGTCAGTGTGTATAATCCTGAAATTTGAAGAGTTGAGAGACATTGATACTTAATTTATGAACGATGAAAGGCAAAGTCGACCCCAGCAGAATTTGAACACAACGTCAAGATGGACGAAACATCGCTAAGCATTTAACCCAGCGTCTTAACGATCCCGCTAGCTCACCGCCTTCTCTAACAACATGTATAATAAACATATATAACATATATATATATATATATGTGTGTGTGTGTGTGTGTATGTGTGTGTGTGTGTGTATAGATACACATACTGACAAATAAGGAAGTTTGCATTATGGAAGTTTCATATACCATCTCCAAAATTTGATCAGGATTTAATTGGATAGCAGCGTGTAAGTCACTTGTACAAATAAAGTTGACAATTGACAATAAGTTAGTTCAGTGAGTTGGGGGAAATAAAGGAAGAAAAGAGAGGTTAGAAATATATATATATATATATATTTATATATATATATATATACTTGCAAGTTGTGTGCTTATCAATAGTGTGTCTACGGTATCGTGTGTATG
>NC_068993.1:48573273-48574354 GCF_001194135.2 Octopus bimaculoides
CCGCCGAGGTCGATTTTGCCTTTCATCCTTTCGGGGTCGATAAATTGAGTGTCAGTGAAACACGTGGATTGATGTAATCGACTCATACCCTTCCCCAAAAATTGCTGCCCTTGTAGCAAATTTCAGGCCTTGTTCCTATAGTAGAAAGGATTATTATTGTTATTAGTGGTGGTGGGGCTTGTGGTGGTGCTAGTGGTGGTGGTGTTATTGTTATTCTTTTTATTATATTGATATCAGTATTAGATCCATATTGCTAGTGCAGTTAATTATTACATTAATAAGGCTGATTTCTGTTAGCGGATTTCATGCTTTTACACGATGTAAATCCGCCATTTTTCTTCTTTTGTTTCTTGTTTTTCCCCGTTTTGTCGTCATTTTACTCTACAGTACCAAATGCCTTGAGCTCTTGCCGTCGTGCATTGCCATAAATTGATTCTGATCGGACCGATGCGTCTGCTTCTCCGCTTTTTATAGAAGGGAAGCAATTTAGTCTAGAATTATATTTTTGATTTTACCTATTTTTTGTTCTGGTTATTGAGCCATTGGATCAGTTCTGGGGTAAGTAAGTATATCCCTACGTTGTGTATATTTGAGTCGAATTGCACAAGGGCATAATAATTTCAATTAAAAAAAAAATTCATATTCTTTTCCACGACAGTAGGTATTAATCACAAAGACTCAGAGAGGGTTCTCGTCTTATACAAGCGTTTATCACTATAATTCAGTGGCGTACAGTTGTTTCTTTATGGTGACATTATTCGTCAGTCTCTCTATTGGAAATCCTATGGCAATGGAAACGTGGCGACGTGAGCAGACATAGCCAGGTGGAAGCACACAGTAGATCATGACTTTCGCCTGTTACCTATACTCCAAACCAAGCAGATCTGCAACGAGACTGAATAGTTATCTGAGAGGTCATGAACAGAAAGTTAGAAATACTAACAACGATGAATCTCAAGGAGACAGCAATCATCTGTGAAGATGGAGCAGTCGCCGAAATATAGTACGGTCTGGTCGTCCCGTCTCTGGAAGATGGTACGGATTCGCTCCCTTACTTACAATATATATATATATATATATA
>NC_068993.1:48574670-48575792 GCF_001194135.2 Octopus bimaculoides
AATTTATTCGACTTTATGTCGGTCTCAGCAAACTTATTTAAAACTAATAAAATATTGTATAAAAAAAGTATTTATTAAAACAAATATAAGCTAATAAATGTTCAAAAATGACTTTTCGGGTTACGGCGCATGTGTTAGAACCAATTACCGACGTAAGCTGAGGTATGCCTGTATATGTATTGTGTGTGTGTGTGTGTGTGTGTGTGTGTGTGTGTGTGTGGAGAGAGAGAGACAGAAAGAAAGAAAGAAAGAATGAAAGAAAGAAAGAAAGAAAGAAAGATAGAAAGAAAGAAAGAAAGAGGAAGAGGGGGAATGATGTACATATACGGGTACATATTTAAACAGACGAACAGAGAAATTCATTTACTCGTACGTAGATAAAAATGGTTGCTATGTCCCAATAGATTGTATAACGTCCTTGCGTCGCCGCAATGTTAGTGTTTATATAACTACACATGAACATCCCCCAGATCTCTTTGTAATCCCTATTTCTGACGCTTTACTGTATGTATGGGACCTTGGTGACAAAATAAAAGAGAAGACTATTGTTATTATTTTAGTCATTTTATTTTAAATTTGTTTTCTTGTTTTCTTTCTTTTTTTTTATCACAGACTATATTACTAGTCGGTGTCATTTATACGCTCTGCTCCCTCGTAAATTTAGTACGGAAACGCTTTGATATATAATACAGTACATATATATATATGTATATGGTGGAGTGAAAGGTCGGGGAGGACGGAATTCAATTGAAAAAGAGAAAACAACACTGTAGTTGTGTTTATAAGAGAAAGAAAATGATTCTGTTACGAGGAAACAATAGTTGCTGTAAGGTATGGTTACATGCAGGTAAAACAAACGACAGGATTCTAAGGGAAAGGGTAACAGAAAAGAAAACACAGGTGACTATTGTTGTTATTCCTGTTGTTATTTACGGTTGTTGTTTTTGTTTTTTACCGCCAGTTGAACAACGATCGAACTGCGCCTAGGGAGGTGTAGGTGTGTATGTAAGTTGCGAGTGTTTGTGAATGTGTGTGGATATATGTATATATATGTATATATACACACCTCTCTCTCTCTCTCTCCCCACTATATATATATATATATATATATATATAGTGGGG
>NC_068993.1:48576078-48577920 GCF_001194135.2 Octopus bimaculoides
TATATATATATATACATATATTCACACACATTCATATATATATATATATATAGCTTTGACTCTAACCTCTACAGCTCTGTCAATTTAGGGGTATGTATAACTACGCCTTACATAATGTACCCTTCCTTTATTTTAGACCAAGTATGACTGACCTTTTTCGAGGAGTAGTCTGCACGAGTCATGGCCCACCATCAGGCGTACCAGACTACTAAAAAAATTCAAAGTAATTTCTCCTGAAGTATGCAATTTTAAAAAGTGTCTTGGCCTATAGCTGTTTTAGACCTTAGGGTTCACTTAGAGTAAGATTAGGCTGTTATTTTCAGCTGTTTGGGCACCAGTGCATGTAACCATACAAATTAGTATAAACCAGAGTCGTTGGATCGATTGTATTTGCCTACAGCATATGACCCTGCCCTCTTGAGTTCAAACCACTCACACGCTAAACTTTGGTTTTTCTCCCTGACAGTATCGATAAAGAACCAGTCTTGTACTGTGGTCGATCCTTCTCTTTCCATATTTCTTCCTGTCTGTCTCTTTCTCTCATTTTAGTAAGAAAAAAAGTCGGCTGTGGTCAGATCTGAAGAGTGATAGGCTCTGCCTGTTTGAAAAATAAATATCCGAGACGTGCCGAATGTTATGGCCTCGCAACTGCGACTCCATGAAGGTGTTATGGGCCCATATTATTGCACACTGGCAGATACACACACATATATGTGAATGTGTTTGTGCGCATACACACACACACACACACATGCTCGCGCGTGCGCACACACAAACACACACACACACACACACACACACACACACACACACTCATGTATATGTTGGCTGTTGGCGATTTCTCATTCTTTGGACTTTTCCCGTTCTCCTTACCGATAAAGAGCTAATGCTCTAAACGTTAAACTCTCTCCTTTCATCGAACGTCAAGTTAATACACTTCTTGTGAACGTCCTCGCATTCGTTGTTTTCCTTTTTCGTTTTTTATTCGTTTATATGAATTGTTTGTTTATTTGAATTGACTATAAAATATACGCGCACACATACACGCACATTCACACTGGAGTTCAACAAAAATAGCACCACATTTTTTTTAAACTATTTTTCCTATTGGCAATATAATTCAAATCTATTCTAGACAGTATATGTGTGATTTATGTATGCTAGTATTTTGTGTTGTAGCATTCAGTTTTTCTTTGCATTTTTCTTTTTTGAGATATTTATATTTAATTAAGTTAATATGTGTGACCTATCTAATTTCTGCAGAGTACAAATTGATGGAGCTCAGATATCTAGAACGTCAATCATTAAAACTGCTGAAGTGCTTAATGTTTGGAAAGGTACAGTTTTTAAAATCAAGTTAGCATTTCAAGACGAAGGAAAACCTAATTCTGGCAAGTATAATTCTGAAAGAAAGGCAAAGCACATAGAGATCTACTGTAAAAGAGTGAATGGTATTTTATCGAAAACATATCAAACTGTGGAAGAAAACTGACAGCAGAGCTCAACCACCATCTCGCCGACCCTTTGTTATCCAGAAATGTTTATTGTGAGCTCTAATAGGCTAAAATCATCCCGCTTTCGATCAATATTGATTAGCGGAAAAATTTATGCGTAAACTATCAGAATTAGTCAATGGCTAAATGGAAGTAATGTCATCTCTGATGAGGCGATCATATACCCTTTTCCTTCCTTCGGGTGCGAGTTTATGTTTGGAGACAACCCCACAAAAATCCTTCAACTCTGGCTGCTTGGTCTCTATCGTGAGGCATGCAGCAGGCGCTGTGATTATTTGAACAGCCGTATCACGGAATTCTCTAACCCGTTTAGTTACCCTACTTGGTA
>NC_068993.1:48578856-48582376 GCF_001194135.2 Octopus bimaculoides
TATATAATCAAAAATACATCTGCATGTGATTTGGAATGCAAACAAGAAGTCTTAGGTGATAATAGAAAATTTCATTCGGTCGTTTGCGGCAAATTTCCCCCGGCGATGAAAATATTTTGCGAAGAACCTAACCTTCGACCAAAGGCATTGGTGATTGATAACGCTCCAGGCCATTCCTAGGAATATAATATTATTCAGAGCTGTATTCCTATCAAGTAATTTACCTACCAACAAACAGTACTTTTAAGGCTGTTTGAGCTGGCAGAATCATCAGCACGTCAGGCTTAGCGAAATTTCTTCCGACTCTTTACGTTCTGAGTTCAAATCTTGCCCTGGATATCTTTGCTTTTTTATCGACCCCCTTTCGGGTTCGATTATATGAAGTACCAGTCAAGCACTGGGGCCTTTGTAACTGACTAGTCCACTCCTCTCAGAATTATTGGCCTTGTGCCTTCCACGGGACCGGCATCCTGTGCAGGGTAACTGCTGTGGTTTTAGTCACTTATACGTCACCGAACCGAGTAGCCGGCCTTATGAGTCTCACAGGTCAGAAAAATAATGAAAATTAGTACTTCTATGGACCATGGTGCAATTTCTAATGTCAAAGCCTACACGCTAGTTTCGTCACGCTTTCAAACAACTTGTTGAACAGACGGGTTAACCCATTAACTGCCAAATTTTTTTATTCGTAGTTTTTTGGTTTTGCCAGGTGTCTTATGAGTTAAAATAATATATAATACTTAAATTTTCTTCATATGTGAATTATTTTAGAAATTATTTTTTTTATTTATTTATTTATGTGTTTCAGCCAAGTGGCTGCGGTCATGCTGGTGCACCACCGTAATAAAATTATGATAAATTATGATAAATTTTTCGAAAACTCTCAAATGAGGATCGCTGAAAAAATGCATATTTATCTTTTTCTATTCAATTGCATGTTAAACATTTTAATTTGTTTGAAACTATAGTATCAAATACGAATGTGTATGAAATATCAATGAATGATATAAATGGAAAATGCAAAAAATAAAATAAAATAATATAAAATAAAAGCTTTCAAAACAGTCAATATTTTTGTAGCTCAAAAATTGCGATTTATGACAAAATGTCCTCTATAATTAGCCAGAGCTAATAATGACAAACTTTAACTATTAGATATTGTTAAACACACCTCTGTAAATGCAACGTACATAACCAATTTAAATACAACGAACCGGCAGTGAGACTGTTTTTAGCAGATCCCCAAATGGGGCCCATGGCAGGCATTGGCTTTTAAGGTGGATTTCAAGGAAATGTAACATATCAGAAGGTCAGAAGCATTTTGGGAAGAGGGAACCAAAAACCCCTTGGGAGCGTTACTGCCAACGTTGAGAGCCTCTGTGCATAAGATCTCCTGCTACCGCGTTGATGCTAACGTTATTTTTCAGTAAGTAAGCAATATGAGAAGAAATACCGCAGTCTGAACCCTCAACCCAGATCTAACCTCTTCTAACCTATTTTTCTGGCTGCTTTTCAACGTAATTAATTGAAAATAAAGCTGTTGTACACTTAATTTAATTTGATTAATTTAAGCTGTTTAATGATTATATAATAACATTAACTCACTCTAAATTAAGCTTGTTTTCTAATTTCAAAATAACTTTAGATTACAATACATAATATCATTATTGTTCGAGATTATTTGAAGTATTTGGAGAGTGTAATAGCAATTTTCTAGAGTTGCTAGTCGGTTGACTATGTCTATCAATATAACGTTTGCCTTACAGTGTAAAATAACAACTCAAGTTGGTATGGCTATTCATGTTGCTACAATGCCCAAGTGTTGCGTATGTACATGGTCTGATCAATAGGTATCCAGACTGTTACCATAGTAACGAAATTAAAGCACGCAGAGAGAAGCCACTTGACATAGACACTACTGTGCATGAGCACTAGGTTTAAACGTTCTAGGCCACTTCTGCTGTTTACAGCAGTTCTTGGAAGGAACATGTGTAGCGTTTGATCGTCGCATTGACCACGACAGAGAAATTTAGCAGAGAATCTCCATCAAATTTTGCCAAAAGCTTGACGATACCTGCTCAGAAGCCTACGCAAAGTTTTCAATGAGTTTTCATCGTTCTCGGCACAATGAAGGAGATCTTGTGCAACTGAAACCCGAGTGTCGTTTTGGTCAGCTGAAAGCAATTTTGGCACAAACTTAGCAGACACGCGTCTCATACCTAAACCTTCAGTGATAATGGACTGAACTGAACCATAACTAATCTCCACATCCTCTGATAACTCAAGGATGGTTGTTCGACGATTTCTCCTAACAGCTGCACGCACATCTGCTTGTATCCCAGAACGTTCGTCACTATCGACATTTTCTCGGCCATCTTGGAAACGTCTGAATCACTCGTACACTTCTGCACGGCTCATACACCTTCTGCAACTTTGCATGGGCTTCTGAGTAGGTATCGCCATGACAACTTTCTCTTTCCAAGCACTGCTGTAAACAGCGAAAGTGAGCTAGAACGTTAAAACTTAGTGCGCGTGCTCAACTGAGCCGAAGGTCAATCAGTGCCAAGCGACTTTACTCTGCGTGCTTTAGCGTCGTTACTATGGTGACAATCAGGATACTTATATGTATGTAAAGTGATTGGGAAGCTGACGCTCTGGATCGGAACAAGTGGAGAGTTGCTGCAAGGACTGGTTGCAATGCTTGGGAGGAAAAGATGATTCAGTGCTCTGAGCTTAAAAGGGTTAGTCAAAAAGGAACAGTTGGAACTGAAATCAACAGTGAATACTGGATATCTAGTGTGTATACTCGCGTTCTGTTGTCAAAAGCCGGATACTTGAATCCTATGAAAGTCGAAATGGCCAGGTAAGTAATAATCTTGAAACCCAAAGGCCTCTTACAAGTTGTGTCATATGTCAAAAAACTTGTAAGACAATATCTAGACTTAAAAGACGCATGCTAATTCGCAAAAAGCATTCCTTAAGAATCAGATTCCAAAGGGTAAAAATGGAGAAGAAACTTGAATAATATATGTGACTTGTGTTTAAAACCCTGTCAGTCAGCAGCTGGTCTTAAAACTCGTTTGAGGGCTCATCAACGGAGGGATTGCGCTGTGTGATGGGGTGTGGTGTGTGTGTTGATGGGACGGCTATCATCTGTCAAGATGAAGCAATCATGTATGTATGCATGTATGTATGTATGCATATAGATCTCTGTGTGTGGATGTATATATGCACATATATACATACCCGCCAACATACGTATGTATATATACAAATACACACACACACACACTTAAATACACATTATGGTCCCTGTTAGTGTAAGTTTTTTCATTCATGTGCGTTATCTACAACATTAGAGAGGTTTAGCTCTTATATCTAGCAATGTAAGTGTTCCCTAACACCCTTATCACAGTTAGGGACAGTTATAATTCTCCTTCTTGATGAAACATTGCAAACTGCTGTTTATATTAATTTTATATATATATATATATAGAGAGAGAGAGAGAGAGATAGATAT
>NC_068993.1:48582386-48582608 GCF_001194135.2 Octopus bimaculoides
GGTGTGTGTGTTGATGGGACGGCTATCATCTGTCAAGATGAAGCAATCATGTATGTATGCATGTATGTATGTATGCATATAGATCTCTGTGTGTGGATGTATATATGCACATATATACATACCCGCCAACATACGTATGTATATATACAAATACACACACACACACACTTAAATACACATTATGGTCCCTGTTAGTGTAAGTTTTTTCATTCATGTGCGTTA
>NC_068993.1:48583800-48584553 GCF_001194135.2 Octopus bimaculoides
TATATATATATATATATATATATATGTATGTATGTATGTATGAATGTATATATGTTTGTGTGCACATATAGGTATTTCACTCTGAAACTAAAACGTGTCCTATATAAATATAAACACAAAGGAAAAAGAAAATAATATCTGCTATAACCAACTTAATAAATAAAATCACAAAACAAAACAAAAATACATGTAAAAAAAATCTATCTACATTCATTATCTAAAGTAAATGTACTAAATTGCAGTATAAACAGACACGGTAAACATACTGTCTTGTAGGCTACGATGTTCATGTGGCTTAAAAGAATTTCTCCGAGTGACCAGTTGGACGTGACGGCTTTGATTATAAGGGCGTTTATGTACATTGTTGATTGCGTTCGTTTGTGTGTTAGCAGTGTAGTGTTTGTATGTTATGCGTTACTAATCTGCTCGTGTTTTACTCTGTGTGTATTTTAAGTGATGAAGCTATATGTAGGATTGTGTGTACTTACAATGTTATCGTATATATTTGTTCGGTGGAGTTTATGTATAAAACATAGGTAAATATTTATGCTAGTCTCTTCGTACGTTCGATGTTATGGACAGTGCAGTATGTATGTATGTACGTGTGTATGTATACATATATATGTATGCATATGTCTGTGTGCATGTATATGTGTATATATATATGTGTGCATTTCTACATATGTGTGTGTGTGTATATATATATATATGTGTGTGTGTGTGTGTGTGTGTGTGTGTGTGTGTGTGTGTGTG
>NC_068993.1:48586314-48587253 GCF_001194135.2 Octopus bimaculoides
TATATATATATATATATATATATATATATATATATATATGCGTCTATATGTATTTATGTATGTATGCATGTATGTACGTGTGTATATATGTATATATTTATTTTTATCGATTGTCAATTAAAAGAGAAATGGTCATGATTTGAACTCAGATCGTAATGAGGAACAAGATAAAACTTCAAAGGTTTAGTCCAACGATCTACTAACTTGGTTACTTTGTTATGCACAAAGAATACACTTTTGAATAGAAGGGTTTAGTCGATAAGATCGAATCTAATACTTGACTAATACTTTATTATATCGTTCGCAACGTAAGTATCATTTAAAATTTTGTACTTTATCTCTTTTTAGTATGTGTGTATATATGTATGGCCAGCATATTAAAATACCTTCAAGAAGAAAATTATAAACAATTATTAATAAGGGCAAAAGAAAAAGAATTGTATACAGACAAATAGACTTTAGATCGTCTAACCACATATAACATTTTCCACTATAAAAAGACAGCGTGTTGAAACGAGGAAACCAAGTTAACATAATGTTTTTTTTTAATTCCGTTATTTCCGGATCGGACCGATTTCTTGATTAATCCTTGCACAAAGTAAGGAATTGAGAAATATAATTACAAATCAAAGTGTAACTCTCAGTAAGAGACAACCTAAAAACTTGAAAAAGCTATTAACAAAGGCAAGGTTTGACCTCAGCAACAAAAATCAGACATTCACTGTGTCCAAATGCAATGATAGCCGATGCGGTACATGCCAATCAATGCATACCGGCCCATATATGAAGACAAAAACAGGGAAAATATTCACCAATGCGAACATGAACTGCAAAAGTAGAAATCTAATCTACTGCATCAAATGACCTAATTGTGAAGAACTGTACGTTGGCCAGACAGGTAATGCACTATCGGAACGCTCACGTGTGCATCGACAACAG
>NC_068993.1:48587774-48588810 GCF_001194135.2 Octopus bimaculoides
ATACACACATATAAATCTGTATATTTGTATGTATGTACATATATTCATGCAAGTATGTACACACGCATATAAAGATATACATATGTGAAAGTACTGTACTATATATAAGCTGATTATGATTATCATCATCATCATCAACATTTCGTGTATATATTCGTTCGTGTGTGAGCATAAGGGAGATATAAACTTGAGTAGCTGGTGAAGGTTACTAGAAAATTAAGCAGATCTAGTGTAAAGTTGCGTTTCAGCATATCTGTACGTACAACACTGGAGCTAGAACTAGCTTAGCTTTAAACAGCAGATAGTTCTCTACTAATCATATATTCAATAATTTAATTAGTAATAACATCATTAGCGTTAACTCTAGCCGCTAGAAGAATGTTGGTAGCATTATAATGAGCAATCTCTGAAGGGCCAATCATGTCAAAATGCTGAATTCCATAAACAATTTCTTGATAAGGGCAACAATCTCCTAAACGGTACGTTATAATCAAAGACGTTATGTACAAATGAAAAGAATGGTTCATAAGCCAATTTTCTGATCATTTGTCAAACTTCATGAACGAGGCAAAGAGAAAAACTGCTCTTTTGTCATGGCATGTATACATACAGAAAAACATTTCGATACTGGTTACTTAGTCAGTCGTTGAACAAGCTACAAACGAAATAGTGATGTCAACTCTGCAACACTGAAAAATGTCACATAATATGCGAGCTAGCGTATACATTAAACAAAGTAAAAGAAATACCATCAAAATACAACCACAGATAAACATTTTATTTACTTGGTGAGCCCAAACCGATGCATCTGGTGGTTTTGCATATATATATATATATATATATATATACACACACAGGCACATACACAGACATGCAGGAAGTAAATAGACACTTTTAATTTTCAAAATCTTTTATTTGATATTAATTGGCTGAAGGAGAGGTGTTTTTTTTTCTAGCTGATCGTCCATAATACCCAAGCTTGTGCAGATATGTAACACACGTTCTTGGACTAACTTCTAGCTGGTTTGCAATGTCA
>NC_068993.1:48588820-48589972 GCF_001194135.2 Octopus bimaculoides
CTTGTGCAGATATGTAACACACGTTCTTGGACTAACTTCTAGCTGGTTTGCAATGTCAGAAGCCTTCGAACGGGGTTCGTTTTCCACAATTCTCTTCAAACAGTGAAGCTTCCATTCCGAGGGCCCAGGTCGGCCGGGACGAGAATCTGTTGATTCTTTTCCTTGGCTTTTGAAATGCACTATAATTTGAAGATTTTCGGCTAATACCAGCATCAGATTGCCCAACAATACGACTTCTTTGAAAATCTGACAGTTCTGCTGAATTTTTTGTGTGTGGCATGGTTACTCTTCGCAAATGTTTAATATAATGGCACCTGGAATGAAAAAGAATAATTACATTGTAAATTCTACACCGCTGAAAACTTATTAGGACGCTTCGATCAGAAATTTTGAAAATGAAAAGGTGTCTATTTACTTCCTGCATGTATGTGTACATATATAGGTGTTTAAAGTAATGATATGAGGAAGTATGAAGAGATGATTAGGTCTTGTGATGATTTCGTAAGCGACAAAAAAATATATGAATCGACTTTAGTAATTATTGAACTCTGAGACAAGAAGTCTCGTGCTTAAATACAACAAGGCATTTAATCTCACACCAACAAGTGGAACAAGGTGCTCGGCAGCATTTCTTCGGTTTGTTTACGTTCTGAGTTTAAATCCTGCTAAAGATCAACTTTGCCTTACATCTCTTCGGAATCGATAAAATAAGTATGAATTGATTTTAGCAACCGCCGGTTTTCGAACTCACGATCTTACGACCAGGAGCGGGATAAACTAACAACTAAGCCATTGACCTACATTCTACAAGTATATATGTGTGTGCATTATGTATATGTCTACCATGTGGTTTTATTTATCTATTTGCATCTCTCTCTCTCTCCCTCTCTCCACCCTCTCTCTCTCCTTCTAAGAAAGCAGATTTACACTGATTAGAAAGACACAGGAGATTAAGAGGAGTAGGTATGGTATTATATGTCCCACAGATGGAGAGAAGCGCTTGCACTACTTGTTGCATATCCTTAACTTTTTACGAACCACACAAGCCAAAATTATGACGTAATTCCGAGCAGCAAGAAACAGCTCTCATACTTGTAGTACTATACCTTCGCCCCTTATTTTTTGTGTCATTATATTTCTCTGTTAATATAT
>NC_068993.1:48591083-48591439 GCF_001194135.2 Octopus bimaculoides
TATATATATATATATATATATATATATATATATATATATGTAGGTATATATATTTATATATATATGTACATATGCATACGTTCATAGATGACTGTGTGGTGTACGTTTAGTTGTAACATATAACACGAATAACGAATATGTTTATTATTACTTTTATGGCTAATATGTGTGTGCGTGTGTGTGAGTGCGTGTGTATGCGTGTGTGTGCGTGTGTACTTACATGGCACGATTACTTACTTCTAAGATTGAGAGAACTCTTATTCATAAAGTAACAATTTTCTTACTCTCACTTATAGACATGCGTCTGTATACATATGTGTGAATACATATTGTATATATATATATATATATATATA
>NC_068993.1:48592311-48594930 GCF_001194135.2 Octopus bimaculoides
GTCGCAGACGTTAAATATTGATCGTAGTGAACTGGAATTTAACTAACAGCTAATTCAGTATCTGCGCGGATAATGTATCCCTCCAAACCCACTTATATATATATATATATATATATATATATACATACCCGACGTACTTCTTTAGGCTCTAGTCTACCAAATCTAGTCTACCAAGGCTTTGGTTGGCCCAAAGTTATAGTAGAAACACTTGCCCAAGTTGCCACGCAGTGGCACTGAACGCGCAGTTATGTGGTTGGGAAGTAATAAATATACACGGACATCACACCACATATTAGGAATACTAAATAAATTGTAAGTATTTTAAAGTACCATTTTAAAGCTCTCCTCTCTCTAACTTTCAGTAATGAAAATACGTTTGGATATTATTTTTGTACACGGAAGAAATGAATCAGACTTCACCGAATTCTTTCTGAGATCGTCGAATTCTTAGAAGAGGAGGAGGCCTACATTTCATTCATATGTTCATGAAGAGAGTTAATAACAAATAGCTATTTAAATCAAATACAATCTAGAATTTAGTTGTAATGGCTTGATTGCTTTGCACATCATGTATTTTACAGCACTGTGATTAAATAATTAATGAACATTTATGCGCAACACAGTGTGCATTGGCAAACCTAACATAAATCTAGGGAGATCTCTTTATTTTTTTATCTTTTACACATTTCAGTCATTAGACTCCGGCCCTGCGGAGGTATGCATTGAAGCATTATAGGGGAAGGAATCGAAAAAACCAACATTTATTACGGGGACCTCAACACAACAAAATGGATTGTGAATCGGTTATCGAGCATAAACGCGCGAGCACACACTCACGCACGCATATACACTCACACACACATACACACAAGCACACACATGCGTGTGCATATATATATATATATATATATATATATATATATATATATACATACACGCGTGCACAAAACAGGTTTCTTTCAGATCCTGTTTTCCAACTTCATTCAAAAGGCATTGGACAGCCCGGTGCTATAGTGAAAGATAGTTGTTCCAGTTGCCAAGCAGTGAGACTGACCCAGAACATTGTGAAACTTCTTACCTATACAGACGCACATGCATATATACATATGCCTATCCACAGAGATACACACATACATACATGACTATGTGTGAGGTGTGTCAGGTGGGGTGATATGTAGAATGGCGTTAAGGGATGGGTACAGAAAAAGGTATAGGACGGGTGTTTTCTAAAGTGAGTTGTTGTTGGCACTCCGTCGCTTACGACGTCGAGGGTTCCAGTTGATCCGGTCAACGGAACAGCCTGCTCATGAAATTAACGTGCAAGTGGCTGAGCACTCCACAGACACGTGTACCCTTAACGTAGTTCTCGGGGATATTCAGCGTAACACAGTGTGACAAGGCTGGCCCTTTGAATTACAGGCACAACAGAAACAGGAAGTAAGAGTGAGAGAAAGTTGTGGTGAAAGAGTACAGCAGAGTTCGCCACCATCCCCTGCCGGAGCCTCGTGGAGCTTTTAGGTGTTTTCGCTCAATAAACACTCACAACGCCCGGTCTGAGAATCGAAACCGCAATCCTATGACCGCGAGTCCGCTGCCCTAACCACTAGGCCATTGCGCCTCCCTAAAGTGAGTAGTAAACCACAGGACGGAAGGAAAGAATACTAACAATGGTCAAGTTTCTATAAATAGACTTATGTGTTTATTCTACGGGCTAATGTCATAGTATGGGTAGCGGAATCAGAAAGAAAGAAGTATATATTGATATACGCATGCACTCAGGTACATATATGCGTGCATGTTTGCATTATTATACAGACCTGCGTACCTGTGTATTTAAAGCCGTGCGCATCCATGCATATACATACACATAAACACATACATACATTACACACATGCGCATGCATTCACACATGTGCACACATAAGCATACATGTACATATATATATATATATATATGCATGCACACGTACACACACATAACCGCACATGCGCGCATACGTCTGCATACGTACGCGTATGCGCGCCCATATGTGTAGTATAAAACTATTAAAATAAGATTGGTGAGCTAAAACGTTAATGGAAGTCAAATAGGGTTTTTTGGAGATTACCTAAGTGGTGTTCGGGTTAGGTGCTGTGTGGTTATTTACATTTGCACACCACTTTCCTTGGATAATGGAACTGCATCTATAACATCTCTATATATTTTTATTTTTATCTCTACACTCATTCTTCTATTTCTCTATATACGCCGCATTTGCTTCCTTTTCCAAAATAACTCCTATATTGATCTCTAATAATTCCCTCTATTTAACCATCTCACGTCGTCTCTGATGAAGCGATATTCTTAATATCCCAGAAACAGCTGTAAGACTTAATTTTCTCCTTATAAATGTCCCGGAAACTCCACACAGCTTTGGCTTTGTTGTCTCATTTTATTTAACATATACATGCTCATACAAGACCCGCATTAGACTCTACACCCGTATCATTATTGAACCGAGAGTTTAACTACGGTCCTTCCATTGTATACCAATACCTCTCATATATATAAATATGAAAATAAATAAATAAATATATATATGTGTGGGGGGGGTGCGTGTGTGTGTGTGTGTGTGTGTG
>NC_068993.1:48596124-48600730 GCF_001194135.2 Octopus bimaculoides
TGTGTGTGTGTGTGTCTGTGTGTGTTTATGTGTTTGTGCGAACAATAAGATAAGAAGAATAAGAACAGAAAATTATCTCCCCGTCCCCTCTACAAGAAAAAAAAGAAGATCGAAATAAAACATAAAATGGAAGAAAACAGTCAGGAATTTAGTTGTTTCCTTTCGAAGTTTTTAGAAATGTTTGAAAGAAAAAAAGTTTATGTGATGTAACTGTATCTACTGTAAAGTATTTCTATGAAGATAGAAACCTCTACTTGGTCACTGTGTCTGCAAGATATAGCAGCCGAATCACACCTTACGTCAGTTTATCTTTTAGTGAAAGCTACGTTGAATAGATTGAATACGTGGATGGATGGATGGACGGACGGACGGACAGGTGGATGGACAGACAGACGGGTGGATGGATGAACGGACAGACGGATGGATGGATGGATGATGACTGAATGGACGGATGGACGGACGGATGGCTTGGGGCCGATAAAATAAGTAAAATAACTAGCATGTGCCTTTCATCTTTTCGGGGTCGATAAAATAAGTACCAGTTGAACTCTGGAGTTGATGTAATCAACTTACCCCTTCCCCGCTGCCCTTGTCCCAAAATTTGAAATCACTATAGAAGGGTTGAGAATTGAGGGGAAAATTCATACCTGTCAATAGTATAAAACTAGTGCGAAATGACTTGTCTTGCGGAGCTAAGTTCTTTTTCATCTGCTGGGACAGAAATTTAACTAGTTTCGATTTGCGTCTTACCAGATGTTTTATCTCTCACTTGCTGAGCTCCACAGGAATCAGAGATAAACACAGATTAAGGATTTCATATAACTGATAAAATCAGTTATTTTTATACCGCTGTATTTGGATATTTCATATTCCTTCTGAAGCTCTGACTGTGAAAGAGTGACAGAGTTATTCTCAAAATGGGGACATGGTCTGAATAGTTGCAACAGATTGGAGTTCGCTAAAAGTAGCCGAGTTTCTAGATGGGGGCCGTTAACCGGGTAAAAAGGATCAAGTCAGCCTCTCACGTAGGCCACGGTTTCAACTCAGATGAACTTAGTTTCAGCTCAGTTCATAATTTATTCATTAATTCAATCACTCATTCTCTCAGTTATCTACTTCAGAGGGTTTATTAATAAAACGACTTTTGTTCTTGGAAGATTTCAAAATAAGAAAACTAAATAACTAAATAACTCAGAGTGCCGATTGTTTTGATAATTGGCATTCTGAGTTCAGTTCCTACTGCGGTCAACTTTGCCTTTCTTCTTTAAGGGTTGATAAAATAAAGTACTGGTGTTAATGGTATCGACATGGCGCTAATTTTCAAAATTGCGAGCCTTGTACTTGAATTAGGAAGCATTGCAGTCGGTGGAAATTCTACTTAAGCAATATATACAGAACTAGTGGTGCGAGAGATCGATGACATCTTTCAGAAAATCAAACCTCGTATTTGATGGAAGCATGAAGGGACGGTGGACATTTTATTGCAGCGATCGAAGTATCATTCCTGCCTGTATTAATGAGATTTTGCCACTCTTAGAGTTATCCCGCCCCTTGTTAGAATCTGAAGAACATCGGACTTTATGGCTTGCGATATTTATCCAGGGTACATGCGTACTGAGTTTAAATACAGTCGTTTCCCCCTTGAGTTAATCTCATGGCTCTCTTTTAGTGACCCAAATGCTTTGTAATGCATCTATTTATCTCTTATTTTACTCATTCATCATTAATTTATCTCTTAGTTCATTCAACAATTCATTCACTCATTCTTACATTTATTCACTTACTTATATATTCATTAACTTTTTCGGTAATTTCATCATCTCTTCGTTCATTCATTACTTTGTTAAACACATGGACTCATTCATTCATTATTTTATGCACTTATTTTCTTTTCCATTCATTCATTCATTCATTCCATCTCTGATACGATAATTCATTTACTCATTCGTCCATATATTCAATCATGTATTCATTCATATTTGCTTTTAATTTTTCAACCATTGACACATTTTAGCACTCGTTCTCACTTTCACTCATTTATCCATCCCTCCGTTCATTCACTTTATTCAGTTCCAACATATTTATGACAGTACAGCCTGCTTTAAGCTTCCTTTAATATTTCAATATCAACGTTATTAATAGACATGACTGCTGCCATCTACCGTTCGCCATCCGCCGTGTAATTGTGGCGCCCTCTATCGGTTGACAGGTCACGTCCCAAACATCACCTTTTACCTCCCATTTTTCATTATTAGTAATACATACAACTTTTCATTTTTCTCTACGGTTGACACCAGAACGATATTGAAAACGAAGGGAAGCGTTGGGAAACGTTGTTTAGAAAATACTGTTATCCACTGTCATTTCATGCACGCGCACACACAAACAAACATACACACACACACTTACACACACACATACTCACACGTATACAGATATAGACACACTTACACGTACACCCACGCACACTCACATACATACATGCAAGCATTCGCGCTCACGCACATGCACACACAAATACAGACACGCTCACAAACATATATACAGACAAGCATTCGCAATAACACACGCATACACACGCACACACTCGTTCGGACTCACACTCACATACATAATCACAAACATTTACGCGCACACATATACACACAAACACTCACGTTCGCACTCACATTCACACACATGCTCACACACACACATACTCACACACTCGCACACACATGGACTCATACTCAAACACATGTACGCACGCACACAAGCACACAGACATGCACACACACACATGCATAAGAGCACATAAAAAGACACACTTGTATATGAGGTATGAGCAGAACAGGACAATGATTAGACGCATGAGTACCTTAACACTACCGAAACCCACCATTGCACCCTAAAAAGTTAGTGGTCACTGTATGGTGGTCTGCGAAGGGAGTTATTCATTATTCAATTTCGTAAGAAGGTAAAACGGTAACAGCAGCATCGTATTGCCAGGAAATTGATTGTATGCATGAGAATTTGAAAAAGAAGCAACCCAGACTATTGAATGGAGATGGCCCAATTTTGCTCCACGACAATGCCCGTCCTCAGACTCCTCAAGCTAAGGTCCTAAAGTTGCAAAACCCGAATTATGAGATTTTGCAACATCCTCTCTATTCTCCTGCCTACTGATTACCACTTATTTAAGCCTTTTGTGCTTCTCATAAGCAATTAAACATTCTTATATAGAAAAGAGATAATTGAAGCATTGGGACAGTTATCACAGCAAAAGATGAATTTTTCTTTTTAAAGATGGAATATATGACTTAGAGAAACGTTGGGTAAACGTCATAAATGAACATGGATCACACTTTAATTAAATAAGTTCTCTAACACTCCCGAAACATTTTATTCTTACCTTTCATATACGACATTTCACGTGAAACAACCTAATATCTATGTGTGTGTGCGTGTAATTTTAAAAAACATGTAGTAAATAAACATACGAATATATACTAAATACACAAACAGAAAAAGCAGAAGGTCACCAATACATCTTCAGTTATCGGCCAGAGGGTCAAAGCGCAATTTCGGCCATTATCGATAATATTGCTTTCTCTCTGAAGACATTGGCTAGGAACTTGGCAGGAACGGGACCAAAACATTACAAGACGAGAAGGGCTCGAGACGAGATCGTTAGTAAACGGACAAAGGACAAACTAATAACCAGAATAAAAGCTTAGGGCCGCACGAAAACAACAATTAAAATTGAAATAATACGTATACAGCAAAAAATGCCTTAGGGCTGCAAGACAAGACAAAAATGGGTAACACGAAGGAGAAATGAAAACTGTCCTACAAGACTAGAAACACGGGAAGAGAATTGAGAGGAGGTCAGAAAATCTTGACCAGTCCAGTCGTATATATATTATTGTTTCAGACGTTGTTCTTCCGAAATATAATACAAAGGAAAATAGAAACAATATATTATGACTTTCCTTAGACTTATAGGAAAAGATTTTTCTCGGAGATAACCTTATGTGTTTGTGAATGTATTTGTACGCGTGTGTGCGTGTTTGTGTTTGTGTGTATGTATGTATTTATACATACATACGTATATATATATATATATATATATATATATATATATATATTAACATGTATATACATATGTATGCACACACGCATACACACACACATATATACATGATGTATGCATGCACATTTTTGTGTATGCGTACAACTTTGAAAGGAGACTGTGTATGTATATGTTAGTACGGACTTTTATGCGTGGTTGTGTGTATGTATGTATGTATGTATGTATGTATGGTTGTGTGAATAGCACACGGAGAGAACATTGCAGAAGTTACGTTAAGCATCATGTGCAATGTTTAACTGAGCGGAGACGGCGAAACATTATAGATTTCACAATTATTTCCCTAAATCATGTCATTAGAGGTTATTATCACTTAAACACGCTCTGACACCACTGTATACACTCACAAATATACACATATATACATCGAGAAGCACGAGTACATATACACACATATATATATGTATACACACACACATATGTATATATGTGCAATTGCCTATACGAGTGTGTGCGTGTACATAGATGTACGTATAT
>NC_068993.1:48603163-48607382 GCF_001194135.2 Octopus bimaculoides
GGTGGTGGTGGTGGTGGTGGTGGTGGTGGTGATACTGCTGCTGTTCTTGCTTCTGCTGCTGCTGCTGATGATGATGATGAGGAGGAGGAGGATGATGATGACGAGGAGGATGATGACGAGGATGATGATGACGAGGATGATGATGACGAGGATGATGATGGTCGTTTCAATGGTCGTTATGGTGATGGCAGTCGTGGCGGTGGCAGTTGTGTGGGTGTTGGTGATGATTGTGGTTCTAGAAGCAGTGGTGGTCATGGTGGTTGTGGTGGGAGGACCGCTGATGGTGGAGGGTTGATGGTGACGGTAATGTTGGTGGTGGTAGTGTTTGTTGTTTTGTTTGTTTGTCAGATTTTGAAGTTGATTCTTAATCTTACGACAATATTTCGTGAGTTCATATAATCAATGGCACGCTTGGTCACTCCATCTTTTATTGGATTACTCAAATTGGTGAGTCCTTAATCCCTCAGTCAGTCACGTACAAAATCCCATTTGGCTCATTCATCCATCCACTAATACACATACACGCTCAATCGCTAACTCACTAAGTCAAATCACACACACACACACACACACACACACACACACACATATATGTGTTTCTGTATGTATGTATGTATGTATATATATACACACACATAAGTCCCTCTAAGTCACTTGTACAATCAATCAATTTTGTATTCTTCCATTCACACTTTAACACATTTAGTCATTAAATCCGTTAGTCAAATCAATTATTTCATTAGTCACACAGCCGGTGCTCACACTATCAGTCATTCAAGCAATCAATCAATTTCATATTCATTCGCTCTTTCGACAAGTCACATAACTTCACATTCAGTCACACACTTTCCTTGTCACTCATTAATCAATTTATTCACTCCTCACTTACTCAATTATTCACTGAGCCAGCCCTCGCTCAATTATTCAATCACGCACATTCTTATTCCTTGACACATTTAATTACTCAGTCACTCAGTTACTCATTCATATCTGACTCTTTATTGGTTCAATTACTCACTCATACACTCATTTAACGCACATAGTAATTCACTCAGTCATGCTTTGTTGTCTCCCTCACTCGATTACCTAGTCACCTATTTACTATGTTACTCACACACTCATCCATCACTCAATCAATCACAAACTTTCTTACACCGACGCTCATTCAATTACGCAATTACCTATTTATTCGGTTACTCATCTACTCACACTGCTGTACACTCACGCAATTACACATCCAATCACACACACTTCCTTGCTTATTCACTCACTCAATTATTCAGTCACTCATTTATACAGCTACTCACCCTTCACTCACACTCAATCACACACTACGCCCACGCACCTTCAATTAACCAGTCACCTATTTACTCATTTACTCACTGAATATTTTCGAAGAATTAGCCGAATCATTAACGAGTGCAACAAAATAATTCGTAGTAATTGTTCCAGCCTCAACACTGTGTTTTCGGTTCTTGCCAAGGTGCCCATTTTGCTCGCACTTTCCGATAACCAAAGTCTTGCATCATCGTTTGTAACGCATTGTTACCACAGTCCAGTCGTGCAATACAAATACATGTATCTAGTCTGTCCGAACTAATCAATTTGTCTACTTGCTGGCGATTCACGTTACTGGTTGCAATTGATAATCTCCCACTGCATGATTTGTCTTCAATACGGATTTTCCTTTCTTTAGTAAAGGAAAACACTTGAATTTTGTACGGTGTTTAGTGCAGCTGTGTACTGTTTATATCTTTAAAATTATTCAACATAGCGTCTCCTTGACTACAGCCGTAACGCTAACGCCACTCCTTACAGCAATTGATCTTTTCTAGAAATCATAGAACTCACTTATTGATTAATTATGGCTGATACATGGACTATCACAACTTTTATCAAATTTCGGATTTTACTTTCAAGTATTAACAGACATTTTTTTCAATTTCTCTGCTCTCTTTTCTTTCTTTCCCAGTGTCTATCCTATTTAAGTATTGGATCAGAACGTTAGACATTTTTTTTTTTTCATTTTTGCTCTTCAATGACGCCATAGAGTTATTGGTCTATTTGATGTTTAGTTCCGTTTGACATTGATGTCTTATTAGATCCCGAAGAACAAGTTTCCTGCCATGATGAGACCAGACCGGAAATATGAAGTCAGAAATCAGAGATCTAAAGAAATTCATTTTAGCGTCCAACACTCTCTGAAGTCCACCAGTTCGCAACCCTGTACTGATTATTTATTGACAGCGAATCGATGAAAAGTAAAAGGACGATATTTGAACACAGGGCCCAAGAACAAATACCGCAAGGCATCTTGTCTTACGCTGTAACCATTCTGCCGATTCGCCGTTGGTCTGATTTCATAGATTGGCACAAAACCAGCAGGTTTGCGGAGGGACTATACCAATGAAAAATTTTTCAGTGCTCAACTGGTACTTATTTCATCGACCTCGGAAGGATGAAAGGTAAAATTGACCTCGGTGGAATTTGAACTCAGAACGTAAAGATGGACAAAATGCCGGTATGCATTTTGCTCGGTGTGCTAATGATTCTGCCAGCTCGCCGCCTTCGTAACTGTAAATATTAAACGTTCGTAGTGTCCTGAGTTAGACGCTAAACTAAGTCTGATGATGAGGTTCCAGCTCAGACGTTCAAATGTTTGGCGGTGAATGGAGTTGCACTATAATCATCAATATCCCTTTATCCGTTTTGGCTCGAGGTGGCAGTACCTGATAAGACTCCGATTATAGCTCGAAATAGTAGATGGTCTACTGGTTAAGTGAAACTGAACTCACAAGACACAGAGTTGGCCCCCTAGACATGGTGAATGTACATGCCCTGATGTTACGTCAGGGTAGAGGATACAGGGCAAAGATACTCTTCGGTCATGAATGACCATAAGGTTGTATTGCACCTAGAAAGTTCCCCTCCAAGGCACAAGTCTAGGCGAGGTTGTTTATGAAAGAACAGCATTCACCCATGTAAAACAGCTTCTTCTCTTCACACCACCGATGTTATCCAAGGGAAAGGCAAAGGCCGATACAGCTTGGCACCAGTGACGTCTCAATTCATTTCTACAGCTGAGTGAACTGGAGCAACGTGAAATAAAGTGTCTTGCTCAAGAATACTAACGCACAGCTTGGTCCAGGAACCGAGCTCACTACATCATGATTGGAAGCCCCACACCTTAACCGCTCAGCCATGCGCCTGTCACATGAACCACTCACTTTATCCCGTGTCTCAAGCATAAGTTCAGAAAAGTAACGGACTAGCGGAGTAAATTGTATATAAACTCTCAAAAGGCAACACGAATCCATTGGTGTTTTTTTTCTCCAAAAAAGTCTCTGATCGCCGACGGCTATAGGAATGGCAAATGATCAGAGATTATACACGGGGAAAATGTAAGAGACGAGTGGGAGATATTAATGGGAGAATTAATAATATGAAGAAGTAGAAGTAACTAGAATGAATACATGTTTTAATGAGAAGGTAAAATATGATTGTGAACAGAGACGCGATATAGAGAGAGAAGGATAGATCAATGAATGAAGAATGAAGAAGGCGAAGAAGAATAAATGGGACGAGGAGGAGGAGGGGAAAATGAGGAAGGAGAAGACGGGGAAGGAGGAGAAGAAGAAGAAGAAGAAGAAGAAGAAGAAGAAGGAGGAGGAGGAGGAGGAGAAGAAGGAGAAGAAGAAGAAGAAGAAGAAGAAGAAGAAGAAGAAGCCGACGATATCAATTATGATGTTGATGGTGAAGGCAATGAGGATGACGGTAGTATGATGGTGATGGTGGTGGCTGCGGCGGCGGCGGTGGTGGTTGTGGTGGTGGTGGCGGTGATGGAAATATTGATGATGATGTTGATGATGATAATGCTGATGACGATGGTGATGAAAGAAATAATACGAATTATTTAAAAAAACGGGGAAAAGAAGTATAATGCAAGCAAACACACATACACAGACACAGTCTCTCTTTCACTCTCTCTCTCTCTCTCTCTCTCTATCTATCTATCTATCTATCTATCTGTCTATCTGTGAATTTCTCTCTCTCTCTCTTTCTTCTTTCTCTTTGTTTCTGACGTACATCACAGAATGAATGAGAGGGACAGAGAAAGAAAAGGAGAGAAATACGGGTAGAAAAAAAGACAGACAGAGAGAGAGAGAGAGAGGTGGGGAGAGAGAGAGAAACAGAGCCATGGTAACAGACGGACAGACAG
>NC_068993.1:48607523-48608273 GCF_001194135.2 Octopus bimaculoides
AGAGAGATAGAGGTGGGGAGAGAGAGAGAGGTGGGGAGAGAGAGAGAAACAGAGCCATGGTAACAGACGGACAGACAGCCAGACAAACAGAGCCAGCAAAGTAAACAGAGAGTCTGGGCCTTCCTGTAAGGAAGCGTACGTAAGATCTGCAACAAAAGCAAAATATGGAATACCACGGCAGCCCTACCCACTCGCCAACAGCACCGACACCACCGCCATTAAAAAAATATACGAAAAGAAACAAAAGAAGCACAAAAGATGAGAAGTTGAGACAGAGAGAAAAATAAGAAAAAAAAATGGGACAATTGAGTATTTAGCAAAATAAACCAATATAAAGCGACAAACAGACAGACAGATATATAAAGGAGAACAAAAGCTAAAAAAAAAAAGCAAAAAAGGCACCAATGCTATGGCGGGAAAATACGCAGACGGTGCGAACGAAAAATATATTTAACAAGAACAGAATAAATTAATAAAAGATAAAACAAAAACTAGCAACAATAGTAACAACAATAACAATAATAATAGCAATATACATGATGATGATGATACTACTACTACTATTACTACTACTACTACTACTATTAATAATAATAATAATAATAATAATAATTTCAAATTTTGCCACAAGGGCAGTAATTTTTGGGTAATTTTATCGACCCTAGTGTTTCACTGGTACTTAATTTATCGACTCTAAAAGGATGAAAGGTAAAGTCGACCTCGCCGGAATTTGAACTCAGAACGTAAAGA
>NC_068993.1:48610232-48613322 GCF_001194135.2 Octopus bimaculoides
CTACCATCTTTTACTCCACTCACTCTCAACTACTCTCAACGCCATTCCCCCCTCCTCCCCCTCTTCTTCTTCATCTTCCATTTGCTCATCCACATCTCCTTCGCCCTCCTCCTCCTCCTCCTCCTCTCCTTTCCACACTCCCGTCCCCTCCTCCCGTCTTCCTTCTCTTCCTCTTCTCGTTCCCCCACCTCCCCTTTCTCCTCATCTCCCTCTCCTTCCCCTTCCCCTTTATCCTCATTCACCTCTGCTCCGTCCTCATCTTCTCTTTTCCTTTCTTCTTCCTCCACCTCCTCCACTTCATGCTCTTTCTTTTCTATAAATAAACTTCGGGTGAGGGTCCACAGAGACTCGCACTCACATCGGGGACGGGGCAGCTAACGCCACCCGCACATTCATCCCTGACCACAGCCATAGGAAGGCCACTCGACTTATTGCCATAAACATGGCTGTGTGCCTAAGAAGCTCGTTTTTGCAACAATGTGGTTCTGAGTTCAGTTCCACTTTGCGGTACCTTGGGCAAATGTCGTCTTTTATAGCCACGAGTCGAAGAAAGCCTTGTGAGGGAATTTGCTAGACATGAGCTGTGTCGGAGCCTGTTGTGTGTGTGTGTGTGTGTGTGTATGTGTGCCTGTGTATTTGTGTTAGTGTGTGTGCATGTGTGTGTCTGGTGTTGGTTGATAAGGTCCCCCCCGTAACTTAGCAGTTCGGCAAAAGAGACCCGTAGAATAATTGCCAGGCTTAAAACAAAGAAATGACTACAAGAGTCGATTTGGTTGATTAAAACCCTTCAAAGTATTGCTCCAGCATGGCCGCCGTCCAATGACTGAAAAATGTAAAAGAAAACAACAAAACGATAAAAACCTCTCAAAAATAAACCACTCTCAGGTTCACAGAAGTGCTGTGTCCGCTCTTTCTCTTTTTAGACAGGAACTACAGTGGCCTCTACTCTTTTAGACTTCTCTACTTTCGTGTAACCATCATTGAAATATTCGTTTGATTCGAAACCCAAATTATGTCCACTTGGCTTCCGGGCCTTATAATGGCTACACGACAGCTATACGATGCACAGGAGTACTTCCTCCACAGAGCCTTTCTCCCCTGGAATTCTTCCACGTTTCCCGCCCTTGGTTTTCTATTCTCTGCAGCTGTTATACAGTTCCGTTATCCCGGAATCCTTTGGTTCCAAAGCCTTCCATGCTCCTAATTTTGACACCTTGGTGTTAAATTCACTTAATAAACTATTAGGCGCAGGCGCGGCTGTGTGGTCAGAATCTTGCTTCTTAACCACAAGGTTCTGGGTTCACTCCCAGTGCATGGCACTTTGAGCAACTGTCTTCTAACATAACCTCGAGCCGACGAAGCCTTGTGAGTGGATTTGGTAGACGGAAACTGAAAGAAGTCTACCGTGTGTGTATATGTTTGTGTGTGTGTATGTGTTTGTGTGTGTTTGTGTTTGTGTGTGTGTGTGTGTGTGTTAGTCTACCACCACTGTTTGATCGGTGTTGGTGTGTTTACGACCCCTAAACTTAGCAGTTCGGTAAAAGAAGACTGATAGAATAAATTGTTCAAGGCGGTGCCCCAGCATGGTCTCAGGCTACTCACTGAAGTAAGTAAACAGATTTACTGGTATAAATCCCTGCATGTAAATTAGTGTGAATTCTAAAAGGATCCGGACCCTCAAAGTTGGGAAAATTGATATTGAACTTGTACCCTACAGTGTCCATCTTGCAGGTCAAGAAAAGTGGGAGATGGTCGTAAGGTCCAGCCCAAGCCCCAACTCCTACCTCTCATTAGCTCAGTCTTAGCTATGTCATTTTCGTTACAGAGTTCCCTTGAATGCGCGTGGCCTAGTCGTTAAGAGTGCTGTGCTCGTGGCAATAAGGGTGTAGGTTCGATTCCAAGACTGGGCAACACATTGTGTCCTCGTTGAGGAAAGCGCATCAGCTGAAAAATGAGTATCCAATCCAACGGAATGAGACGTGTGGGCGCAGCTTTTTGGTTGCCTAGGATTAGGCATGGCTCTCCCCTGATAAACATAGAGAAAGAAACACGCACAGAGATAGATAGAAAGAGAGATAGATAGAAACATAGATAGATAGATAGATAGATAGATAGATAGATAGATAGATAGATAGATAAAGGGAGGGAGATAGAGAGAAAGTGAGAGAGAGGCATTATAATATATTAATTGAGAACAATTGATATAAATCAATATAAAATTGACATTTCCTCTCCTCATACACATAAAGAGGGATATGCCTGAGAGACTGAGAAAGAGAGACAGACAGACAGACACACACACATTACACATACTAGAAAACCACATGACCATACACATAAACATAGAGGTGGGGAGGGAGAGAGCGAGAGAAACATTAAAATGCTTGATGTCAAGTAAGTCAGCGTTGAATCAGCGGCGCCAAAACAGGTGTGCCAAAATCGCTGTACCAAAACAGCTGTGCCGAATCGTTTCATGTTTCAATACAATGATGGGGCAACAGTCTGTCTCCTTCGATGTGCCACTAGATCAAAGGTCGAAGGGTGGAAAGGCCGGCCGAGGGTGTGTCTGTGCTAGTGACTACACAGACAAAGCGATTAGTGAAAGAACGATACAAGCAAGGTCCAAAGTCACACTCGCAGTTTATTGATTTGATGATCGATGACTGATCCACACTCCATCTCTCCCTCAACTTCGCTCAGCCTACACTCCACTTCCTACCCATGATGCACTCTGCTCCATCCTTACCAACAACTGTGACTAAACCACTACATTTCGTCCATGTAAGCTACGGTATTATTCCTACACCCCACATATTTGACCACTAGACACATCACCACCACCACCACCGTCAACAACAACAAAACTAGACACACCCCTCCCGTCCACCTAGCCCTTCCTCACCCAGCCCTCCATCCGCTTTCCACCCCACCCCCAGCCACCCATACTTATGGTCAAGAAGACAAGGATATGGACAATTGGGGGTTGGTTTGCAACGCTGCTATATTTAGACCAGACGGACATGAGATACTGTTTGGGTTGGTGTAGTTGTGGTGTTGATGTTGAAGTTGTCGTCGTTGGTGATGCTGGGG
>NC_068993.1:48613761-48614408 GCF_001194135.2 Octopus bimaculoides
CAGTAGTAACGGCAGTACAACCACGACCACCAGCAGTAGTAGTTGTAGTTGGACTAGTAGTAAGAACAGTGGTGGTGGTGATGGTGGTGGTGGTGATGGTGGTGGTGGTGGTGGTGATGGGAAATTTTGTTTGTAGTGGTTGTAGTAGCAGTGGTTGTGGTGTTGCTTGTGCTGGTGTTGGTTGAGACGGTGGTGGTAGTGGTGATGCCTTTTGTGATAGTTGTAGCAGAGACTGTTGTGGTGTAGGTTGTTGCTGTTGTTGTGGTGGTGGTGGTGGTGATGGTGCTGCTACTGCTGCTGCTGGTAGTGGTGGTGGTGGTGGTGGCTTTACAAGTGTCAGTGGGCTCTAGTTATATACTACAAGTTAAGCACGTTCCGGTAGCACTCGTGTTTGGTTGTTGAGTGAGCCAATGTTGTTGACCATTACTGGGGAAGCTGACCTGAATAAAGCCAAAAGCAGTCACCACTCAAAATGTCGGCAGGTCAGCAGTTTAAGGCGGTAAAAAGTTGTTGTCACTGAACGAGGAGAAGAGAGCGAAGCAGACGTGCCGACACAGATACGATGCATAGATATATATATGTCTGTGTGCGTGTGCGTTTGTGCGCGAGCGTGTGTGTACGAATAAGTGTACACACACACGCACATA
>NC_068993.1:48614662-48615202 GCF_001194135.2 Octopus bimaculoides
TATATATATATATATATATATATATATATATATGCATATATACATACATATATGTACATACCTACACATATATGTATATGTACATGCATATATGGGTACAGAACGTCAAAAAACGTGAAGAGAATGAAAAACGAGAACATGAAAAAACAAAAACATGGAAAACGAACTTTTGTTTTCGAACAACGAAAGAAACAAATAGAGAAACAAGACAGGCAGCATAAAGAACAATCCCTTCACCTGTTGTCCCCTGTTTTATCTACTCCATGTTTCGAACTGATGAAGGGGTTCTATCTTATGTTGCTTGTCTCGTTTCTCTATTTGTTTCTTTCGTTGTTCGAAAGAAATGTTCGTTTCCCATGTTTTTATGTTGTTGTTCTCGTTTTCCATTTTGTTCACGTTTTATGCATATATATATACATATATATATAGGTATGTACATATATGTATGTATATATGCATATATATATATATATGTGTGTGTGTGTGTGTGTGTGTGTGAGTGTGTGTGTGTGTGTGTGTGTTTATTTAATTATTATTTAT
>NC_068993.1:48622209-48625155 GCF_001194135.2 Octopus bimaculoides
GGCATGCACTGCTCTCTCACTCAATAATAATAATAATAATAATAATAATAATAATAATAATAATAATAATAATAATAATAATAATAGTAGTAGTAGTAGTAGTAGTAGTAGTAGTAGTAGTAGTAGTAGTAGTAGTAGTAGTAATTTAAATAATAATAATGATTTCTTTTCTTGGCCACCAGGGCCCAAGATATGGAGGACAATATCGAAGGACGAGTTACAGCACAAAAAATGCAACAACATGTGGGGTTGAACATCAATCAAGGGGATATATTGTCACATTAGAAGATATAACAGAGGACATATAATAGAAAGTAGAGAAATAAATAATGAATAAATACATGGAATCCCCAATAGCGGAGCAGTCCACTTAGGGTAACTCGGGGTAAACGCCACACAAGAATCCTGGATTGTTCTGCCATCTGCAAGGCATGGGAAAGTGCCCTCTTCCTGCTTCTTTCCTTCTGCTTAGAAAAGTATATTCAGATCCATTCAGTTTCCCCAGTCTTGCGACTGTCGACCACCATTTGATAAACACACTAGAGGGCAGCACTTCCCTCTCTACCCTCACCTTCTTCTTCAAATGATATTTGAAAAATTGATGAGGGCTTGACCAGATCGGAACCTGCCTGTTTTCAAAACCTTCAGACGGGTCCACCACACAGCCCTTTTTTCCACAGCAACTAAGCAGAGAAAGATCTGCCTTCCTTCCTTCTCTGTTAAGGGAAGGTGGTGCAGACAGTTCAATTCGTCTTACCCGAAAACATCAGCTGTTCCACACAACCCCACAATTCTCTAATGCACGGACACTAAATTACTGCATGCAGGACCGTTTCGTCCCCCTGCAAGCCATCGGGTAGGTTCAGCTGTTGTCACTTCCATGCCTGAAGAGCTTCTCTCGAACGGGCAATGCCTCTCTGTAGCACTGTCACGCCAAAGACTTTTGGAAATTCTTCGTGATCTTTGACCCGAAGGTCCCCTGGAAATGATTACTCAGATTGTTCTCCTCAATGCCTAAATTCAACCCTAGGTCATCGACTCTCATTCCCTCAACTAACCCCTTATAGAAATCTTGAGTTGTTTTTCCGCTAACGGTTTTAGGCAGCTAATGGCGATGATGATGATGATGATGATGATGATGATGATGATGACATAGACACACGCGCGCATACACACACACGCATACACACACACGCATACACACATATACACACATACACACCTAAACACATAGACACACATAGACACACACACACATACACACACATAGACACAAACACATAGACATACATACACACACACACATACACACACACGCATACATACACACACAAGCACATAGACACGCACATAAACACACACACATACACACACACACACACACACACTCACACACACTCGCACACACATACTCACACACACACACTCACGCGCATATATGTAATCATGCACAGGTCATTCAATTTGCCTCGGGTTCGGTTCGGGTATGTGATGTTGATAAGTCACAAAAATGACGAAACATCGATGTGCATCACTGCTGAATGGCACTTGGTGTGAGTTGTCTCCCCTGCCTATGGCTGCCGGCGCATTGAATGATTCATCTTCAACGCCTCAAATCCCAGACGACCCAAGCGAACTAGCAAAGCACACAGATCGTGTATGTGTGTTCGATATATGTGTGTGTAGGTTTGGTGAAGTAAACAAGAATTATAGAATTCAAATTGTGAGTTTTTGTATATTTTGAGAAGTAGAGTTCGATAAGTACCAATGCACGAAACTCTCGGCCTTTGAATTATTCTGATGCTATATATGTATGTACGTATGTATGTATGTATGTAGGTAGGCAGGTAGGAAGGTAGGTAGGAAGGTAGGTAGGTGGGAGGAAGGTAGGTAGGTGGGAGGAAGGTAGGGAGTTATATAGTTCATAGATATTTTCCATATGGAATCCACTTAGTAGTGCTCAAAAGGTTTGAACTTGAGCAGGTATAGAATTAAATGTAAGGATATGTTAGACAGATCACTATATAAAGCATATTAAATATATAAGATACAAAATGTATATATGTAAACATACAAAAAGGTCCGACTTACGCAGAATACAAATGATACAGAGAATTAAAGGGGTTGAAGAAAAATATTAGAAATCCAAAAGCTGTTTCGGGGGGGGGGGTGATCTAAAACAATATTTGTAGATTGATTCCATCGTCGGATGAGACGAGCTGCCGTCTTCAGGGAAGAGATCTTACATTTCAGATGTTAAACATATATTAATCTGTCTAACTCCCTACATTTACACATATATATATATATATATATATATATATGTCATGATTCAGTTTATTTCAAGATTTCTTGCCAATATAGTAAGAACCGGTTTCTAACCTAGATACTACACATATGTATACATATGTGCAGTATTTGGTGTCAGTGCATGTGAAGATTTGTAGGTTTTGTTTTATGTACGAGTATGTATTCTCATGCATATAGTTATATGTCTAGATACGCTCATATATACTTAAATGATAAACTTCTGGAAAGTTTCACAGATTTTTACAGTTCCGGTGATTGATTCGATCTGTAGTCTTCGAATTAGCTTTCCCCTTTCTGGTTTTGAGAAGTCTAATTTCTCAAGATTGATATTTAGGCAGTGTGTTACATATCCTTGCGCTCCAATAATTACAGGTATAAACTTGAACTTGTTATCTGGATATTTCAATATTTCAGCGCAAGTTTTTTCTTTTTCACTGATCTTTACGTTTATGTTCACATCCGCTTTTTGTATGTATGTATGTATGTATGTATGTATGTATGCATGCATGTATGTATGTATGCATGTATGTATGTATGCATGTATGTATGTATGTATGTATGCATGTATGTATGTATGTATGTATGTATGTAAAACCTCTCACTTATCTCTCTCTCTCTTTTTCCCTCTCTCTCTCC
>NC_068993.1:48626449-48627374 GCF_001194135.2 Octopus bimaculoides
TATATATATATACAGAGAGAGAGAGAGAGAAAGAGAGAGAAAAAGAGAGAGAGAGAAAGAGAGAGAGAAAGAGAGAGAGAAAGAGAGAGAGAATAGTGGTACAACAATGCACTAATATTTAATAGAAATAGCAGTCGATAATATACGACGCTATAGTAAAGCTCCAGTGTATGTATATTGGCAAAGATGTTTGTGGGCGGCGAGCATAAAAAATTTCATATTACCTGTAGGAAGAACATTAGATAAATGTACAACCCAGTCGTGGATAATCTAGGACCTAGGTTTCGAACTCTCCAAAATACGTTTGTTAATGTAAATGTGATTAGTTCTCTTCGGCTAGATTCGCCAAGACAAAATTTCAGATGTTACTACATCAATGCCAGTATTACTTGTCTGAACGTTTAGCTGTTAATAGACTGAGAACAGCGAAAATGTTTTCAAAGAAAAATATATATTAAATAGCGCAATACAATAGTATTGCTTCCCAGTAAAACAAAGCACCATTAGGTTAAAGAATATATATAGGATAGTGGTACAACAATGCACCAATATTTACTGGAAAAAGCAGTCGATAATATGCGACGCTATACTAAAGCTTCACTGTATATGTATACGTATATACACACACACACACACACTCTTCGAAACGCCGGTGTTAAAACGGGGGTAGCTGATGAAGTAGAATGTTCTCTATGTGGCTTGTGTGTTTTCTCGTCTACGTTTTGTTTGCAATGTCCTGTACCCAGATATGCACCTATACATACAGGTGGATGTCGGTATGCACATACCTGTACGTATATATGCATATACTCATTTACTATTTGTTTATATATATATATATAATACAAAGAATATGTATGCATGTATACCCACATATATGTACATACTTACATCTACATGTGTATATAGATGCATATCAGGGTAC
>NC_068993.1:48627692-48629454 GCF_001194135.2 Octopus bimaculoides
AATTCATTTTAAGCACTGGAACACGAACTATATTAAGCTGTAAATAATAGCGTGTAGATATTGGATTAAAACAGTCTTTGTACAGAAATAGTCAAAGGTTGCTCGTGGGCAGACTTCGACTGTTATAAATCTTTTTATTTATAGCTTTAAATACTTCGAGTATCACAGTTTAAACCTAATTATTTCACGTCTCTCGAAGTTTCTAAATTCGTATGACGAAACAGCACGCACATACACATGTATGTATGTATGTATGTATGTATGTATGTATGTATGTATGTACGTATGTATGCATAAGACAGTTGATATAACTTGGATATTAAGATTTCTATTACAGAATTAATTCTAAATTTTCACGCATGACATATCTAACCTTGACTATATGAACTTTTAATGTTATCCCCGAGGAGGTAAATTTAATACTGGCGAAGAAACGCTTCATTAGAATAAAACTAAAATTAACGTAATTTTATATACAGCCAAGGATATACGTAAAATACACAACGATGTACGAATATAAACACTATCGTCATTATTCAGTTACCCATATGTATGTGTGAGTGTGCGTTCATGTGGATAAATAGGGATCAGTAAGTCTTTCGAATATTCTATATTAAACCAAGAGTACCTTGAAATTTGAACCGTTTTCATAAGGCTTTTTTTTCTTCATATTTTCTTATTTCTTCATGTTTAGATTGGAAAAATGACGTTTCTGAATCCATTAATCTGTTAATGTTTCGAGATATTTCATAATCCCCCTTTCAAATATAAAATACCGTTAATAGCGTGTCGTTCGCGCAATTTGTATTTGGTCGAAGAGGGTCGTGAGAATAATTGTGTAACAGGGAGAAAATCATCGACGCTATATTTAAGATTACATAACTTCCAGAAAGTATTTGTATAATAACAAACGATATACATGTTAGCTGTTCGGTGATTGGGTGGTTGGTTAGCTGCTTGGTTGATTTCTCTGGTTATGCTTTGCATCATACAGAGAGAGGGAGAAAAGAGAGAGGGAGAAAAGGAAAATAAAGATACAGAGAGTGTTGACTTAAGAGACGCAGAACAACTTCACATAATAGGTTTAGTGGCAGGCAATGAGTAAAGGTCTGAATACTGGTTACCTGTCGCGCAATCTAGGGTTTAAATTGCGCGGAACGAATATATAAATACATATAAATAAGTGTTTGTGTGCGTGGTGCATGTATGTATGTATATATATGTGTGTGTGTGTGTGTGTGTGTGTGTGTATGCATGTGAATATATATACATATATAGATACACACACACACATATATACATATTCCCCTCTCTGTTCGCCCCTTGTGAGCAATAAAATATTTTTTTAAATCATATATATATATAGTTGAAATTTGCAGAAAAACAAAAGACGAAGACAGGTGTATAAACAATGAGCAGGTGTATTAGCTTGACGCTCGGGAAGTCGAGAAAGTCTTTTACGTTTCGAGCCTACGCTCTTCAACAGAAATGAAGACGAGGAAATATATGTATGATATATATATATATATATATATGATTATTATCACTAATAATAAAATGGTCTTTTTTCACAACACATGACAACTCTAGACAATATAGTCGCCACTTAACCACCAGCTTAGATGCCACAACCGATAACGTCTGACATATTTCAGTATCACACTGAACTTCTAGATTCTTGAGTTGGAACAAACCCAGGATTCTGAATATTAATTAGCAGTAAAGTAAAAGGTTGTAAATGGTTAACTTGTACATACATATA
>NC_068993.1:48631926-48633777 GCF_001194135.2 Octopus bimaculoides
ATGCACTTTCTCCAGTGATAATCGGAGACAAACACTTAGACTCACACACGCCCGCGCGCGCACACACACGCAAACATACACACACATACACACACACATATATATATATATAACAGGCTTCTTTCAGTTTCCGTCTACCAAATCCACTCAGAAGACACTTGCTTCTTACCATACAGCCACGCTGAACTTGAAATCACAAGGTTGCAAAGCAGGTTTCTAAACCACACGGCCCTGGCCCCTTGGCCAACGCTGTCTGCAACTGTGACTGTGTCTGAATAGAGAAGGAAAATAAAAGTAGCTTAGTCGAGGCTGGAACGCCTTGGATCACAGGTTTGTCTGCTGGATCAGAACGAACCATGGGCTATACAAACAACAGCAACAGTTGGGATGGTGGTGGTGGTGGTGGTTATATGCTAGAAACGAGTAATTCTCTGAGCGCGTGGTACGCAAGTGCGTATGTGCATGCTATGTGTTTATGTGTGTGTGTGTGTGCGTGTGCGTGTAATGTGTGAAGATGAATGTATGTGTATTTCTGTGTATGTGTATGTGTTAGTGTACGCGCGTCTGTATATGTTTGTATATATGTGCGTGTTAGGTTTGTGAGCTGTATTTTGAAGTAGAATGGATCAAAGGCAGTCATCAAGTGACGAGGAAGAATTATTTTAGCAGACGAGGGGGAAGGGAGGAGGAGGAGGACGACGACGACGACGAGGAAAATGATGAAGAGGAAGCGAGGAAGAGGGGGAAGCGGAATCACCTTTTCTCAATGTTAGCACCGTGGAAGACAGAGATCGTTTATATGGCTAGTTAAGAGGGATGGGAAGAGAGGTGGAGGGTTAGGTGAGGAAGAGAGAAAGATAGAGAGAGAAAGAGATAGAGAGAGAGAGAGGGAGAAAGAAACAGAGAGAGAGAGGTAAACAAAGATGGTTGAGATGGCGAGAGTAGGGATGGGGGAAGCATAAAGGTAACACTCTCTCTGTTTCTCTCTGTTTCTTTGTCTCTTCCACGAGCAGGTGAAGAGTGAGAGAGAGAGAGAGGGAGAATGAGAGAGGAGAGAGAAAAAATGAGGGAGAAAGAGAAAGAGAGAGAAATATGATGGTGTTATTGTTGATGATGATGATGATGATGATAATGTTGATAATGATATGTTCATAATGATGTTGATGATAATGATGATGTTGTTGATGGGGACGACGATGGTGGTGGTGGTGGAGGGTAATAATGAAGATGATTAATGCAAGTTAAGGCGAAGGGAATGCGTCTGTTTCTTCCCAGACAGGTGAAAAGGGAGACAGACAGACAAAGAGAAAGAGAATGAGAGAGATAGAAAGAGAGAGAGAGAGAGGGGGGAGCCCACTTGCCAGCCAGGCAGCCTGACAGACAGAGAGCGGAGCAGATCTATGATACTTAAGCACGGCGTCTGGAAGTATTAAGTTTCGTTCGAAAGTGATGCAGATAGATTACAGAGACAGACGGACAGACAGGCAAGCAGACGGACAGGCAAGCAGACAGACAGACAAACTGACGGATGGAGACAGAGAGAGAGAGAGTAAGAGAGATAACTTGATATATAGGAAGCCAAAAAAATCCAGAGAGAGAGAGAGAGAGAGGTGGGGAGAGAAGGAGGAAGAAAGAAACAAAGAGAGAAAGAGGAAGAGAGAGAAAGGGAGAGAAAAAGAAAAAGTGCGGAAAAGAAATGGTAAGAGAAGGCGAAAGAAAGAAAGAGAGAGAGAGAGAGAGAGAGAGAGAGAGCCAGACAGACATACAGACAAGCAACCAAACAGACAGAGAAAATCCTAGAAACCAGTTGAAACGATATTGAAAATATTTAGTGACGCTCAAGAGATACAT
>NC_068993.1:48635998-48638001 GCF_001194135.2 Octopus bimaculoides
CGACTGCGCTACCCCGCTTGCCACCATATTTCAGGCCTTATGCCTATGGCTATAGTAGAAAGGATTTTTATCATCATCAACATCATCATCATCATCATCACCACCACCACCACCACTACTACTACTACTACTACTACTACTACTACTACTACTATTTTTATTATTATTATTATTATTATTATTATTATTATTATTATTATTATTATTAAGGTTGTGAGCAGGTAGAGTCGTTAGCACGCCGGACAAAAGGCTTAGCGGCATTTCTTCCGACTCGTGATGTTCTTAATTCGAAAGCCACCGAAATCGATTTTGTGTTTCATCGTTTCGGGTTCGATACAATAAGTACCAGTCGAATACTGGGGCTGATATAATAGAACATTTAAATCATATCCTGGCTGAGTTGGCCTCTTCGCCCCACTCCCCACACGCGGAGTGGATAAAGTAAGGGACGGACGAAGGGAGCAGTTCGCCTAGTTGAATAGTGGGTTTTAATCCTTCCACTACACTACAACCTGACCATTGACTACACTTAAGGGAGTCGACTTGGATGTCAACTTTATTTTCCCCCTGGTCTAACATCTCCACCCGGTCCTTGGGTGCTTTTAGCGGAGGGATTAACTAAATCCGTCCCTTGGATTAACATCCCCTCTTGATTCCTGACTGCCATAGGAAAGTTCGATCTGTTGCAAATAGTTGCAGATTCGCATGTTTTGTATTCATTCTATCATCTTCATCATCATCAGCAGCAGCAGCATAGCAGCATCATCATCATCGCCATTACCATCATCATCATCACCATCATCGTCGTCGTCGTCGTCATCGCTATCGCTATCATCACCATCATCGTTGTCATGATCGTCGTCGTCATCATCATCACCATCATCATCATCATCATCATCATCACCATCATCATCATCATCATCATCATCATCATCATCATCATCATCATCATCATCATCATCATCATCATCATCATCATCATCATCATCACCATCATCATCATCATCATCATCATCATCATCACCATCATCATCATCATCATCATCATCATCATCATCATCATCATCATCATCATCGTCATGATCATCATCATTATCATCATCACCATCACCATCATCATCATCACTATCGTCGTTGTCATCATCATTGTCGTCGTCGTCGTCGTCATCACCATCTTTCTTATCACAAGCCTCACCGAGCCCCCACCTTATTCCTAACCCCGAGAAAAGGGTCATGGAACCTAGCCTTCCTCGTCTGGAAATGCTTCAGAAGTGGGCGGATGTTTTGCTGGTATTTGGTTTCGTTCTGAGTTCAGATCACTCCGATGTCACCTTTGAGTTTCATAAATTTTGGGGTCTATAAAAGAAGTACTATGGTCAGATGAAGGATTACACAGTGCTCCCACCACCTGCAGATTTTCTGGCTTTGTACCTAATATTAAAAATCAGCATTATTAACATTATTGATTCTGCTTTAACTCACCAGGGTGGTGGGTTCGCAGAACCGTTAGCGTGTCGGAGAAATGTCTTGTGGTATTTCTTCCAACTCTTTATGTTCAGAGTTCAAATACGGGGTCCATAAAATATAATACCAGTCAAATAATTGACTAAGTGCCCCACCCCAAAACCCCCAACCTCCCACCTTCAAATTGTTTAAATTAAAAGCTACAGCCAATATATACTGTCGAGTTGACAAGGTTTAATATTGTCTGGTATTTTTTCGTATCCAAGAATAAGACATTTGAAGACTATCGGAGATGAAAGGGATTCCACGCACGCGCACCTTCGTTTTGGGATCACAACTACTTTATTATCTCCCCTTCTTCCTAGCTCTCCTGTGTGACCCTTCTGTCCGGCATTCGCCATGATAGATCGCTAGCCACTACACATTCTTTATTTTCTCTCCTTGTTTCTTTCTGTGTTCCTTTTTGTGGAAGAGCGTCGGCTCGAAACATTAAAGACTTTTTCACTTCCCGTTTGTTGTCTACACCACCTGTGTTCGTC
>NC_068993.1:48638871-48639718 GCF_001194135.2 Octopus bimaculoides
TATATATATACATATATATATACATATATATATATATACATACATACATACATACACACACACACACACACATATATATATATGTATACATATATGTATACATATACATATACACACATATATATATATACATATATATACATATATATATATATACATATACATATATATATATACATATACATATGTGTGTGTATGTATATATACACATAATAAATAAATAAATATATATACATACATATATATAAGTATATATACGTGTGTGTATATATATGTACTTGTATGTGTGTATATATATACATACTGATATATAAGTATATATATGTATATGCGTATATATATGTATATATATAGATATGTATGTATATATACACATACATATATATAAGTATACATATATATATATATATAAATATATAGTTCAAAAGAACACAAAAACAATAACAAAAAAACAATAGCAAAAAACATACATGTATATATAAGTATGTATGTGTATATATGTATATACATATAACTTTGTGTGTAGGAATACGTGTGAAACGACGAGACGCTGAGGATAGGGGTGGGGCTGTAGCAGGGTGTTTGATGGGAAGGGGGTGGCGCAAGCTTATATGTGTGGGGGTGAGAAGTGCAAGGGTGGCGGAACCGTTGGGGAGAGCATTGGAAGGGGCATGTGAAAGTGAATATTAGGGGTCGATCTGTTGCTGAGGGATTTGGGAATTGTGATTCATAGACTTACACAAACTTACATGTACGCCTGTTTCTGTGCGTATACATATATACATACATATATAAGATACATGCGTACACACATACAAACACTATATATATATATATATATATATAT
>NC_068993.1:48640822-48642374 GCF_001194135.2 Octopus bimaculoides
ATATATATAGAGAGAGAGAGAGAGAGAGAGAGAGAGAGAAATAGATAGATAGATAGATAGATAGATAGGTAGATACTAATATCCACTTATATTTACAAGCATACAGGCATACATGTACGTATACAGATGTACATATATTTTACACAGATATATATATATATATATATATATATATATGATGCACATATATATATATATATATATCTATCTGGTCGCTGAAGACTCCATCCATTCCATAGCATAGTCGGTTCGTCGCTTACTAAGCTGGCACCTCGACAGGGCCTACCTAGTGAGAAGGGTTGCTAGAAACCCACCAGGACTAATAACAAGGGCAGTCAAAAGGACGTATGAACCTAGTGTAGGTTCAACGGCTGCCTAGCATTAGGACAGGCTCTGAGAGATTCCGGATTGGTGTCCCGTTTGCTGGAAGACCACTGGGAATGAGGCAGCCCTTAGTTTTGTTAAGGCAAGTCTCTAGGAGAAGATAACTCTGATGTAAAAGCAGATATGAAGGGAATGACATTGTATATATTGAGGGTCTGTGGTTTGTACTTGAGATCAGCCTGACACTCATATTGGAACTGAATATCTCGCCGTAGCTTGTCTCTGAAGCATGTCATTATGATGGAAAGGGTCTGTGGAGTATATACATCATGTTGTGTGAGTGAGAGAGAGTTTGTGTGTGTGTGTGTGCGTGAGAGTGTATGTATGGTGTGTATATACAGCTATATACATACATATACACTCATACGATTTATATATATGCATGTGTGTGTGTGTGTGTGTGTGTGTGTGAGTATATACGCAGATGCATACATATGCGTGTCTGTATCTCTGTAAATATGTGTATATATGCGTGTTATTTTTTTTACTGCCCACAAGGGGCTACACACAGAGGGGACAAACAAGGACAGACAAACGGCTTAAGTCTATTACATCGACCCCAGTGCGTAATTGGTACTTATTTAATCGACCCTGAAAGGATGAAAGGCAAAGTCGACCTCGGCGGGATTTGAACTCAGAACGTAGCGGCAGACGAAATACCGCTAAGCATTTTGCCCGGCGTGCTGACGTTTCTGCCAGCTCGCCGCCTTTATATATGTGTATACATGTATGTATGTGGATAATGTTATAACACAGGTGTGACTGTTATAAAAGCGAAATAAATATCCAACATGGTGGAGTAAGTAGCAATAATATTTACACAAAGATGCGCCAGTGTAATTCGATACTCAGAGTTACTTAATGGTGATCGTCAGCTTGAAACTCCGAGAAGCGGTACTCAATGACTGAGCATTGACTAATCGATTGATTACATAAGGAGGAAATTGGAAAATATATATGCGTGTATGAGTGAGTGTTGTAAGGAGTGTGTGTGTGTGTATGTGAGTGTGTGTATGCGTGTGTGTGTGTGTGTGTGTGTGTGCGCGCGTGTGTTTAATATATGGCTGAATAAATGAACATTTGATCTGGTGAAATACTTTTATAGCAAAAAGCAAAAAGCCATTAATAGCTATTATGGATACATACATACATATATATATATATATAT
>NC_068993.1:48642852-48645566 GCF_001194135.2 Octopus bimaculoides
TAGGTAAGCGGAAAAATGTTTGATTGATAATTTTTTTAAATTAAACTTGCGGCATCTCTTCCATTATGGCGTAATAGTTTATCACTTATGAAGTGTTTCAGTTACAGAGATAATAAGAGATTCTGTCAATTCTTGATGTAGTAGTGTTCTATCTATAGAATTGGACAGAAGTTTTATTCCAGTGGGTGATCAATAAAGTTCTGCATGGGGAAAACGGAAATCTGGTAAAGTCGTAAACGCATTGGACAAAATACTTGGCAGCATTTCTTCCGGTTCTTCACGCTCTGGGTTCAAATTCGGCGAAGGTCGACTTTGCCTTTCATTCTTTCGGTGTCGATAAAATAAGCCTTAGATGAGCGATAGGATCAGTATAATCGACTGACGCCTTGCTCCTAAATTTTATGCCCTGCGCATATTGTGTAAAGCATTATTAACCCTTTAGCATTCAAATTATTCTGTGAAACAACGCTTATTTATTCAATTTTGGTTTGAATTAATCATGCATTATCTTACTGCTTCTATGCTCTAATGACGCCATAGTATATTTCTAGAATGATGTTTTTTGGCAGATGTGAAAGGCCAAATCTTATCAGTTTGAGCATAAAACATGTAAAATATTCGGGCCTGATATGGCCGGTTTAAACGCTAAAGGGTTGAGCAGGCTGGGGAATTTTCATTGTGCGATATTCTAGGTAATTTTAATATCTAAGGAACTGTTTGATGTAACCATGCGGCGGGAGGCGAGGTTGGAGCGTAATTTCAGTGAAGCTGGTGAAGTGATTGTATTGGCCCTTTAAAAATTTACATCGGAAGAGGTTCCGCTTAGCAGAGTTTCGGTCTCTACCACAATGAGAAACTTATACATTTTGCGAAATATTAATGACCACACGAAGTATGTTTGTATGAAGAATTCCACCAGCATATTCGAAGAGTTAGATTTAAAGATTATCATAGATATGAATCTAAGCATAGCTTCTTTCTTAGATATAACTCTAAATTTAGATACTGGTAAATACTGACCTTATAATAAATATAATACGATATTACAATATAATAATATAAATCTCAGCGATCGCAATAGTCTTTAAATACTATGTTAATAATATTAGAAAGCGCATATCCAGCTTATCTTCTGATGCGGAATCTTTTAGTCATGATGCTTATTGTTATATTAAAAAACCAGTTGCCTTAAAGATGGAATACTTTCCATTCATTAATTTTAATGTAATTTTTATTTTAATTCAATACCCAACATTAATATTTAAAAATGCAAAAACAAAATGCGAACGAGATATTACATGGTATAATCCACTATAAAGTTTAAATGCTCACGCCAGTCACCAGGATTTTTTAAAAACTTATAAACAAATATATGCTAGTAGATCATACCATATGATCTTTAAAAGATATAACGTTAAGATGAACTAAATTTGCATCAATAATTTCGTTACTCCATAGCCAGCCTAAGGTGAAGAAAAATTTCCATGGTGAACAAGCTAAACTCTCCCCTTTTATGTAATTCCAAACAACGCAAATATTTTCTCTGTATACGTCTTTCTAAAGATTTACTTTATCGAGTTTAATGTCTCCCGCATAAATAGCAGTGGATCAAAACAATATAAGGTACTGAAATATCTCTTTGAAAATATTAACTCAATGTGAATATACTGCGGCACTTGGAACTACATCTCACCGTATCACCGTCCAAGTATACTTGGAATTCAAAGAAAGATTGTATGAACGATTATAAAATCGATTTGTCTGATATAGAACACGTGTCATTTAGAATATAAATGGCTCTATTCTGGATATAACCTTTTTAACATCTTATTACAGCCTTTTACTATTTATTATTTTGAACAAAGAATCTGTAAAATTTGCGAATTCGTATAAGGACTTACTTATTGTGGAATTTCCACTTACCAAATAGTCTAGAATAAATTATTTTGCAGTTGGTGAATTCGCCGTAACTTGAAAGATTAACGAATACGTAAATAGAAATTCTTTTATCCATCAACATAAATATTTCATTAACATTCGCCACCATTTTACTTGTTTGCGTGTGTTTTACACATGTGGTATTAAAGACATGGAAATCCTTTCTAATATAGGCACATGGCCTGAAATTTTGGGAGACGGGGGCATATCGACTACATCGACCTCAGTGCTCGACTAGTACTTATTTCATCGATCCTGAAAATTGAAGGGCAAAGTCGACCTCGGCTGTATTTCAACTCAGAACGTCAACACGGGCGAAATGCCGTTAGACATTTTGCTGGTACGTGACTATTCTGCCAGCTCACTGCCATCGAAGGAAAGCAAGGTAATGCATGTTTTTGCATGTAACTAGACGATTGGGTTACATATTTTACGAATGACAATTGATTAGATGAAGGACTTTTGCTAACCAATCTTTGTGGATGAATTCACAAATACTTTCGATTATATATCGCCACGCATCTTTCTGCTTTCTATCCGTTTTCAGTGGCCGGATACGAGAAACTGATGTTTTTACAATTCAGGAAGCCTCAATCTGTTACACATATACCTACCTACATACTTACATACGTACACACACACACATATATATATATATATATACAGATAGACAGATATAGATATATATATGCATGCACATATATACATATACATATATTTGTATGTATGTATGTATGTTTATATATATATATATATATATATATATATATATATAT
>NC_068993.1:48646424-48647950 GCF_001194135.2 Octopus bimaculoides
CATTATTTAAGCACAGAAAGGATGTGAGCTGGCAGAGTCGTTAGCACACCAGATAAAATGTTTGGTGATGTTTCTTAGGCCTTACATTCGAGTTCAAATTCCGCCGAAGCCGACTTTGCCTTTCAGCCTTTGAAGGTCGATTAAATAAGTACCAGTTGCGCACTGGGGTAGATGTAATCCATCAACCCCTCCTCCAAACTTTTCTCTATAGTAGAAGGCATATTTGTTTTTGCTGTTTACCTTCAGGGTTTCAAATTCTTCCGAGGTCAACAATGACTTTTATCCTACGGCCCTTGGTATAACAAAGCGCCAGTCAGGAACTGAATCAATATAATCGACTGATCACTCTCCACTCAAAATGGCTGACTTTTAACCTAAATCAGAAACAAATATCGACACCTTATGAAAGAGGCGATTAGGCTGCTATTTCTCTCAGGTTGAACTTGCGCTGTAGTTATTGTTTGTTTGTTCGTTTGTTTTTTTTTTCTTTTGTAATGTGCTGGTGTATCTCAGGCGACCAGGGTTGCGGTGTAGTATGGTAAGATAACATGGAAACGCCGTTAGTAGGAGATGTTAAGAAGGTAGAGCAGAAGGATGAAAGATTAACTGATTAAATTAAAACAAGTTAAGAGAAGTTAAAAGAGTTAAAAGTGATTAACAACATGAGAAAAGGTGGAAAGATTTTGTAGAATTTTTTTTTTTAAGCAATCTCAAAAATCGCTTCAAGAAAAACATTGCTCAAAGAAAAATATAAAGGAAAGATTTTTTAAAAAGCTTAGTATACTTCACATACTTCAAGAACCCTCGAATAAAATGATTCTAGAAAATTCAAGAAAAATCAATAATTACAGGAGCCTAACCGGCCGCTATCAATATCTGCCGGTTGCTGTAGAGACGTCAGGTGTTCTAGGACCATTTAGTACCGATTTCTTTCGCAAAATAGGGATAGAGACGTCTGAGAAATGAACCCTGCGAGTTGGAGTGCTTACTACAGCGAGTGTTGCTGGCCACTTATTCTGAGACATGTGGTCAATCGCTCCTCTCCATTCCATCTTCCGCTGCTTTGCCACCCCCACTTTTTTTTTATATCTTATCCTCTTTTTATTCGGAAAATCTCAGACAATTCAGAAGATTCAGGGATCATGAAATCGATTCTGAATGAAAAGATCTATAATAAAAGTCTTTCACATCGATGTTTCTTTTCAAGTATGGTGTACTCTACACTCTATCAATGCGTACTCTAAATTTTCTCTAATGCGTCCTTCCTTCTTTTTCAGAGATGGTCGGACATAATTTGACGGATATTTAGATGACGTTTCTAGCTCGTCTGATATGATTTGAGTGAGATTTAGTTACTGTTTCTAACAGGTCTGCATAACCACATTGAGTCCACACTCATTAGCTCATTTGTGTTTGTGTGAGTATGTGTGCAAGTATATATATATCACGTCCTCACTTTGTTGTTTTTTTTGTTTTTTTGTTATTGTTTTTTTTAACTATATATATATATATATATATATATATAT
>NC_068993.1:48649617-48650382 GCF_001194135.2 Octopus bimaculoides
AACTTCCCTTGGCAAACAGGACACAGTCGTGTGTCGATAAGCCAGCTGGAGGAGATGTCCTCCTGGGGCTAAAAGCAACAGTAACATCCACCCCTAGGGGTCAGCCACACTTAAGTGGCAATATACTACACTTTATATATATATATATATATATATATATATATATATATATGCATATATGTATATATATATGTGTGTGTGTGTGTGTTTGCGTGTGTGTGTGTACGTATGTACGTACATACACACGCACATAAATGTCTGTGTGCGCGTGTGTATGTATATATATATACAAACATAAACATATATATGCATATATATATATATATATATACACACACATACATATATACGTATTTATATATACACACATATAGACAGATAGATATTGTATGTACACACACACACACACACACACATATATATATATATATATATGTATATGTATATACACACACACATTGTGTGTGTGTGTGTACATGCATACATGTACATATTAGTGAGGAGGGTGTGAATTGAGGGAGATTTGGCTGCTATTTCTGGTAGGCCTTTCTACCATGTAGAGGTTTCCTTCGTTGGATTACAATAATTGTTTACAATCTGAACAAGATGCGGCAGCAGCTATTTATAGCGAGTCGGGCGACCAAGCAGAAAGGTTTAGGTGTTCGTACCACACACACACACACACACCACCACCACCACCACCAGTCCACCCCACGCACACATACACACACACACACCGCCACCACCACCAGTCCACCCCACGCA
>NC_068993.1:48650392-48651117 GCF_001194135.2 Octopus bimaculoides
CCACCCCACGCACACATACACACACACACACCGCCACCACCACCAGTCCACCCCACGCACACACACACACACACACACCGCCACCACCACCAGTCCACCCCACGCACACATACACACACACACACACCTGGTTACGTTTCCATGTTAGGAACTATTTTCTGTTTCCCAAATGGAAGACATACATTTTCAAGACTCCCTAATTTTCCTCACTATCTCCCTCATTATTTCCAGTACCGACACAGCGAACCTCCTCATCTCCCATCCAACCCCACCTAATCTCTCAGCCTCCCTAACACAACCTCTCCGTTTCTCCCTCTCTCTTTGTCTCTCTCGTCCCTCACCTACTCTTTCTCTTTCTCTCTCTCTCTCTATTTATCTATCTATCTATCTATCTATCTCTCTGTCTGTCTGTCTGTCTGTCTATCCATCTGTCCCTCGATGCTTTCACACCAATCAATTCACATGGGAATACACACACACACAAACACAAACACACTGGAACACACGCATACATACACACGCACACATGTTCACACACATTGAGTCTCACACGCATACACACACATTGAGTCTCACACGCATGCACACACATACACACATGCAGAGTCTCTCGCTCGTTCACACACACACACACATACACATGCACACACACACATATATATATGTACAAAGGCATCTCAGATGGGAACACACACATAGTAACGCACACATTCACATAGAGATTC
>NC_068993.1:48655348-48655832 GCF_001194135.2 Octopus bimaculoides
GATGGCAATAATGGTGGTGGCGGTGGCGGTACTGGTGGTTGTGGTAGCAGTGGTGAGGGTTGTGGTTGTGGCGGTGGTAGTAGTACTAGGGGTGGTAATGGCAGTGGCGGCGGCGGCGGTGGTGGTGGTTTTAGTGGTGGTGGTGGTGGTGGTGCTGGAGGCGGAAATGGTGTTGATGTTGGTATTGGTGGTAGGGTGGTCATGATGCTAGTAATGGTAGTAGTTTGCCGTGGTGGTGTAGTTATTGTTATTCTGATTTCTGTGGGTGTCGGGCCGGGAGGGAGGTGTTGTTGCGATGTTTCATTTCGGGTCCCGTCGATGTGGCTTTTGGATGCATATTTATTTGTTTGTTTCCCCAATCTTCTTAGATTATTGCATCGATGTTAGTGTTTACATACGTACATGTATACACGTACGCACATGCTCATCTACACACACGCGCACATACACACACACACACACACACACACACACACACACACAC
>NC_068993.1:48656255-48666396 GCF_001194135.2 Octopus bimaculoides
ACACACACACACACACACACACACACACAGACTCCTACTTGGCCAAACATACCAATAATAATAACTTCCCCCCGTCAATACATCAGAGGTAACAGAAGCCGCAGCCAACTGCTATGTCCCACCTCTTCACTATATTAGATTCCAGGAACTATCAAAGACGGGGTTACCTCGTTAGAATTTATGAATCTGGACCATTCCCAACGTTTTCTGATTCAAGTAGAGTCGTAAATATATCCTTATGTATAAACACACAAACACGCACGTACGAACAAACACACACACACACACACACACACACACACACACACAAACATACTCGAACACGTAAAAACATACATGCATCCGTACATATATATATATATGTGTATGTGTGTGCGCATATTTATGTGTCTGTGTATACATATATATATATATATACACACACACACAGACGCATATATATATATATATTTACATTTACAGTTATACATACTCGTATTTCATCAACTTTCTGATTAGTTAACGTTATTAGCTTATTAAAGAGATAGTGGCTTTTCACACACACTGTACACACGCACACACATACACATACACACACACACACACACATAACTTAAATTAGATAACTTAGATGTTTCAGCCATCATGGCCCATGTCTAACTTATATAGTTAATTATGTATGTATGCCTGTATGTATGTATGCACGGATGTGTGTATGCTTGTATATCTGTATGTATGTATATATGTATGTATGTATGCGTGTATATATGTACGGATGTGTGTATGTATGTATGGATGGATGGATGGATGGATGTTTGTATCTATGTACGTATATGTATGTATGTATGCACGGATTTGTGTATGTATGTATGCATATATGTATGTATATATGTATGTATGTAGCATGTATATATGTATGTATGCACGGATGTGTGTATGTATGTATATGTATGTATGTATGTATATGTATGTATGTATTTATATATGTATGTATGCATGTATGTATATATGTACGGATGTATGTATGTATATATGTATGCATGGATGTATGTATGTATGTATTTATCTATGTACGTATATGTATGTCTGTATACAATACCAGCCATTCGACTGCAATATATATATTTCGACCCTGAAAGAATGAAAGGCAAATTCGACCTCGATGGAATTTGAACTCAGAACATAAAGATAGACGAAATACCGGTAAGCACTTCGCCTGGCGTGCTAACGATTCTGCCAGCTCGCCGCCTTGTTGTTGTTGTTGTTGTACGATTTGGTATTTGTTATTGAAAACACGTCAAACAACAAACTACGCAGGTACGTCGACGTAATTCAGTGAAGTAATGATCATACTTCAGATTGGCTGAATAACCCGGCATTGCCCGACTTACTGCTGTTCTTATCGAGATTAGTAAACAATAAATATGAAGATAATATTTTGTTTTTTTTCCTCATAATTATTTCAAAATATCTATATTTTATAAACAAAATATCCAAATTGTAATGATAATAGAATTTAAAAGTGAAACTCTGTCAATCTTGAACCACCTGAGGGCAAACAATATTCATTGTATAATTTTTTGTTGGTGTCCAATTCGTGATTAACCAACATAGTGTTGGCCGTGGGAGAAGCATGTAGTAGAGAGATGATATCGATCTACCTTGAGGGATTGACCCTGAGATTTGTTAATTGAAATACCAAAACTTAGTTTGACTGGAAACTGAAGCGTCATAAATAGAAATGGAACATCTGTAGGTATGAGACGAAATTTTGGAAATAAAAACATTTTCTTCTTTATGACTACCTGTTCTGATTGTTACCTGTAGGATATGAGGCTTCATGGAATTAACAATTAAACGAGTTCCATAACACAGGTGAGGTGAGTCAAGATTACTAAGCAACATAATGGGAACACCCAGCTTTTATGTCAAGTTATGCGTTGGCATCCCAATGGATTTAAGCGTGTTCAGAAATTCAACTTGGTATTGAACATCCTGATCTTGATCGACTGTTGTGTGAACTGGTGGAAGAGTCATTTCTGATGTATATGTTAACTTTTGAAGTTCACGACTGAGTTTATTAGCCATTTCATTAGTTTGAAGCCAGTATAACTGTTTAACACAGCCAGTTTACATCACACATACACTAACACATATACATTCTCACATACACTGACACACACACACACATAGACTCTCACATACACTCACATACATATAGTAAGACAGACACATATTTACGTAATGAACGCTCAAACACACACCACACACACACTCACTGACACATACACACTCATACACAAAATGTGTCGTAGTGGTAGTGGTGATGGTGATGGTGGTGATGATGGAATAAAATGTCCTTTACTATTTCGGACGTATCGAACGCGCAAACACACACACTCAGACACATGCACATTCATATCCAAAATGTGTCGTAATAGTCGTCATCGTCGTTGTATAAAATGTCCTTTACTATGTCGTACATAACGAACGCGCAATCACACACACACACACAGACACACACACACACTCACAGACACATACGCACTCATATAGAAAATGTGTCATCGCCGTCGTCGTCGTTGTCGTGGTATAAAATGTCCTTTACTATGTCGTACGTAACGAACGCACAAACACATACACACATACTGACAGACACGTACACACTGATATACAAAATGTGACATCGTCGTCGTCGTGGTATAAGATGTCTTTTACTATAGTTGACTATAGAAAGATTATTTTCGAGAAAATGTTGTATTGTTTTAATCGAAATTAAAAATAAAATTACATGTTAACCCTAACCTAACCCTATTACCTTGTTAAATTTGATTTGATTTGGTGGAGCCGTTTGAGATTGCATAGGAAACAGACAGATAGACAGATAGACAGACAGATAGACAGATAGACAGACAGATAAACAGACTGACAAAAAATTTTATATAGAGAGAAACTAAGGTTGACTCCAACAAATGTATACTTGTTTCATGTTGTTTGGAAAACATTAAATCTAGTTTTCCTGGATAGAATGCTTTGAAATGAAGTAAAACAACCTACCAAAATATATCTCTCTACACAATCACACACAAATACACACAGACACACACACACACACACACACATGCCAGTCGTGTAACTAAGAATGGGAACGAAGGGCGGTCCGCCCAGGACGACGCTTTTATGTGGGAGTCACTTTTGTGTTTGCTGATAGGTTTCTATGGGGACTTGCGAGTGGGGCAAGACCAAGATTGGCCGGGCGCCACACACATTGTACATGCCATTAACACACACATGCATAGACACGTAAATACATATATACATACAAAGGTAGATACACTCACAAACGCATACATACATATATTCATATATATACACACACACCACAATACATATATATATATACATGCATAGATACATGCACACACACAAATGTACATATACACGCACACACAAATACACAGATACATACATTCATAAAAATGTGTATATTCAGGCATATATACACACACACAAATGCGTACATACATAGACACAGAAGTGCATATACATGTGTGCAGAAGTGGTGAGTGGTTCTTCGCCGGTTTCGACGTTGATAATTCACCCGTTCGATGTACTGACTCAGTTGAATTACCTAATGCTGGAATTAGCGTCTAAGTGGCTGAGTATTCCATGGACATGTGTACACCTAATGTAACCGTCGAGTAGAATCAGCGTGAAGGAATGTGTGTTTGTCTCAAGGCTGGACTTTTTGAATTACAGCGCAATCCACCTGACGGGCTTCATTACATTTTCCATCCACTTAATTTCACTCTCATGGTATGCTTTGAACCGAGGCTTTAGAAAATGACATACATCTGACAAGCTAGCCATTGCGATTGAACCCGTGACCTAATGGTTACGAGGCCAGCTTTGTACCCTTTCCGCCATGGTTATAATATGTGATTTGAGCTTGATGAATACATTTGAGATATTTCTCAACACACGAAACTATTAGTAGCACTGACAGACATGTGCTTTTACATAATTAATGTGTGTGCGTGTGTGTGTGTGTGTGTGTTGTGTGTGTGCATGTGTGTGTGTGTGTGTGTGTGTGTACTGTAATCCCTCGCCATATCACAGTTCACCTATCGGGGTTTATCATTTAAGCTTACATCGATTACTCCGTGGTGTTGTTTTGCATTTATAATAAAATAAGATATATACAAATTATAAAAATAATAATAAAAGAAATATACAGTACAGTACTGTTTCTAATCGCGGATTTTCACCTATCGTGGGGTGGTGGTGGAACATAACCACTGATGAGGTCACAGAAGTGTGACGAAAGAACTCTGGCCGAAATAGGATTAATGTAATGTAGTGTAATATAAAGCTGAAGCAAATTAACACCAAATATACAGTGTGTGTGTTTTTATTGGCTAAACTGGCAATATGACCATCCCCAAATACAACAACAACATATATATATATATATATGCTGAGACCCCTTTGGTCATGACTGACCATGGAATGGCACCTAGAAAGATACCTCCTGAGGCACAAGTCCAGGCAAGGTTGTTTATGGAAGACCAGCAGTTGCCCATGCATACCGGCCTCCCCTCTCCACGCCACCAGTGTTATCCAAGGGAAAGGCAAAGGCTGATACAGCTTGACACCTGTAACATCACAACTCATTTCTACAGCTGAGTGAACTGGAGCAACGTGAAATAAAGTGTCTTGCTCAAGAACACAACATACAGCCCGGTCCGGGATTCGAGATCACAACCGTCGTAAGCTCGACACTCTAACTACTGAGCCATGCGATTTCACACACACACACATACACACACACATATATATATAATTCATTCCAGTTTTTTTCTATTTAAGGTTCGATCTATTTTCGTATTTTCCTTCCCCTTTCTTCAGTTATCTTTCCTTTAACTATTTTACTTACATTCATAAAGAACAAAGAAATGCATGGAAAAAAGCGCGACAAAGAAAATATGAGCTACAATATTTTCTTCTCTTTGAAGCGGTCACGTGGCGGAAACGTTAGCACGCTGGGCGAAATTCGTAGTGGTATTTTGTTTGCCTTTACATTCTGAGTTCAAATTCCGCCGAGGTCGACTTTGCCTTTCATCTTTTCGGGGTCGATAAATTAAGTACCAGTTGCGTACTGGGGTCGATCTAATCGAATGGCTCCATCCCCCAAAATTTCGGGCCAAGATTAGAAAAGAATATCTTCTCTTTTGTTCGTTCGTTCCTTCCATCGTTTTATTTTCTATCTTCGTTTTTATTGCTTACTTCTTTTTCTTTCATTCTTTCTTTTTCATTCTCTGAATTCCTTCTTACTCGACGGTTTTTACCATTCTTAGTTTTTCTCTGTACTCAGTGTTTCCGTCTTTATTCTTCCTTCCTTCTTTTAATTCTTTATTTATTGTGTCTCTATTCTATTCTTTTAATTTTATTGCGTGCGTTTCCTTCCTATCTGTTTCATCTGTCTTCGAGTCAATCTATTTCTATTCTATTAGCTCTTCTATTTTTATCGTTCATATCCTCATATTTGTTTCAATGTAGCATTACTTGAAGATTATGGTGACGAATGAAGGAAGTCCTTGTCCAATGTAAACCACCGGAAGTAATCTCCTATATCAAGGAGGTGAATAAACAAACAAAAGGGGGGAAAATGAAGGAACTTAGACACAGGGTTATAACTTGGTTTAATCCACCATAAAACATGCAGATAGCCTCTTTTACTATTAGATTAACGCCTCTCGTGAGGAAGTGGGGCGTGAGTACTCTAAAAATTTTAACAGAAATACTGTTAAACAATGTTGGTTCACCACATTCAGAATCCTCAGAATTCTCTAATTTAGCTCAAATATGTAGATAAATTAATAATATTAAACCACTTAATTACGTACATAGAGTCAGCACTTTGGTCTGGATGTAACTGTTTGAACTCCGTCAATTGTTCCATTAACTCCAAATAACTGAAAACAATGTGGTTTATCAATCTAATGTGGACATACATTCAGTATATAAAGCATGTATAATACTATCTGCAAATAATGCAGCAGCGGCTGTGTGGTAAGTAGCTTGCTTACCAACCACATGTTTCTGGGATTAGTCCCACTGCGGGGCATCTTGGGCAAGTGTCTTCTACTATAGCCTCGGGCCGACCAAAACCTTGTGAGTGGATTTGGTAGACGGAAACTGAAAGAAGCCCATCGTATATATGTATGTATATATATATATATATATGTGTGTGTGTGTGTGTGTGTGTGTGTGTGTGTGTGTGTGTGTGTGTGTGTGTATATATGTTTGTGTGTCTGTCTTTGTCCCCGCAACATCGCTTGACAACCGATGCTGGTGTGTTTACGTCCCCGTAACTTAGCGGTTCGGCAAAACAGACCGATAGAATAAGTACTAGGCTTGCAAAGAATAAGTCCTAGGGTCGATTTGCTCGACTAAAGGTGGTGCTCCAGCATGGCCGCAATGAAATGACTGAAACAAGTAAAAGAGTAAAAGAGAAAGAGTATGAGTTTAAGTGCAGATATATCTAACACCTTAATAAGAAGACGGTGACATTATTAAGTCACCTCTGGAGATTAACAGTAACTAACATGGAATATATTCTGCAGTGGAAGACCTTTACTAGAGACGTATCATAAATGATGAACACACAATGTAAAGTATGCTTAGAAGAACCAATACATATACTCTTTGCATAAACAGAGCATTAAGAAAAAAGGCAAATTCTGGAGAAGTAAAAATTTGTTGACACGCGGTTTACAGGATTTTCCTAAATTAGAGAAGCATTCCGGGTCCCAGTAACGTAGCATTTCCAGCAAATTATTGGAGATTACGGTGTGAGTTTATTATACGGAATAGAATATACAGGACACCATTCGAAAGTATACCAATGTGCAGTAGTGTGTAAAGACGACTAACGGCATAGTTTGCACGACACCAGCAATCATAGTCGATTGTAACAACACCACCACTGATACAATCACCACCACTACCACCACCACCACCACCACCAACAACAACAACAACAACAGTATCATCATCACCATCACCATCATCGTCATTGTCGTCGTCGTCGTCGTCATCATCATCATCATCATCGCCGTGGTCATTGTCATCTCCAGTATTTTCAACATCATTCCCACTATTATCAACACAATCAATTACTGCTTAAACCATTAATCTATTATCAAGATTATTATATCATCATCACCATCGTCGTCGTCGTCGTCGTCATCATCATCATCATCATCAACATCGTTATTATTATTATTATTATTATTATTATTATTATTATTATTATTATTATTATTATTATTATCATTATCATCGTCATCATCATCATCATCGTTATCATTATTTATTATTATTATTATTATTATTATTATTATTATTATTATTATTATTATTATTATTATTATTATTATTATCATTATCATCGTCATCATTATCATCATCGTTATTATTATTATTATTATTATTATTATTATTATTATTATCATTATTATTATTATTATTATTATTATTATTATTATTATTATTACTCAACTCTAATCACCAATATCGATACCCTTATGTCATATGATCATTACTTATTTATCCTCATTACTTTTAGTTTTATTATTGTTGATATTTGCTATTGATAATGCTGTTGAGCTTAAAATATCGTTATTGGTACAGTTATTCGTAGTAACAATCTTAATACCATCATTAACCCCAAGAATACATTCACCACCATCACCACTATACCATTGCCACCACCACCACCACCACCACCACCACTACAGCCACCAACAACAACATCATTATATCCATTATTAACAGTAATGTTCGTAGAAAATTATGAATCTCTTTTATCTTTACTAATATCATTAGAATTATTATCACTATCCGATAACTAATAAACTAATATTAAAATCATTATCAGTATCTACTTAACTAGCATTACTAATATAATTAAAATCATTATCACTGTCTACTACTAACACATTCACAGCTAGTACCACCACCCCTTTTTACGATCATCATCCCTATTGACTTTACTGCGTCCATCAAAGTTATATCAGATCAGTGTCGAGTTCATTGACAATAATTTACGATAACGGATGAACAGAAAATACAGAGTTTCGTTGATATATTTATAAAAAGGTAACAGCCTCTTTTGGTCATGAATGACCATAGGACTGCACGGAGAAAGTTACCCTCAGAGGCACAAGTCCAGGCAAGGTTGTTTTATGGAAGACCAGCAAGTCGCCCATGCATACTGGCCCCCACTCTTCGGACATGAATAACCATGGGATTGCACCTAGAAAGTTACCGTCCAAAGCACAAGCCCAACCAAGCTTGTTTTATAGGAGACCAGCAGTCACCCATACATACTGGCCCCCACTCTCCACGCCCCAAAGGAAAGGCAATGACCGATATAGCTTGGCACCAATGATGTCACAACTCATTTCTACAGCTGAGTTAACTCGAACAGCATGAAATAAAGTGTCTTGCTCAAGAACATAATACACAACCCGGTTGAGGAATTGAACTCACTACTACATGACTGTGAGCTCAACGCCCTAACCACTGAGCCATGCACCTTAACGCAGGTAAATCTAGCAACTTTGCTTCGTACCCTAGCACTCATAACTCTAAATAATACGTATTTAAATTTTTTTTTTAATCTCGATAGATTCCTCGCTTTAATATGGATTTCAAATTTTGGTACAAAGCCAGCAACTTCGGGAAATGGGCCGGTTGATTACAGTAACCCCAGTAATGAAATGGTACTTATTTCATGGACCCCGATACGTTGTAAGGTAAAGTTGAACTCAGAATGCTGCTAAGTATCTTTGCCCGCACGCTAACGATTCTGCCGTCTCGTTGCCTTTAAACTTCGCTATAGTATTAACGTATTTGATTATAAGACGGTGAGCTATCAGAATCGTTAGCGCGCCGGGCAAAATGCTTTGCGGAATTTCGTCCGTCTTTACGTTCTGAATTCAAATTCTGCTGAGGTCGACTTCGCCTTTCATCCTTTCGAGGTCGATTAAATAAGTACCAGTTGAGTACTGGGGTCGATGTAATCTACTAACCCCCTTCCCCGAAATTACTGGCCTTGTGCCAAAATTTGAAATAATTACTACCGTATTTGATGATAAAGCGGTGAGGTGGCAGGATCGTTAAACCGCTGGGGAAAATGCTTAGCCTGTCTTCACGTTCTGAGTTCAAATTCCGTCCAGATTGACTTTGCTTTTCATCTTTTCGGGGTCGTTGAAATTAGGACCAGTTGAACAGTGGGGGTCGATGTATTGGACTTACCTTTTCATCGAACTTGCTGGCTTTGTGCCAAATTTAGAACCAAAATTACCGCATCTGATGACATAAAAGACGCACAAGCATATTGGACGCACTTCAGTTTTAGCAGAACATATTCAGGAAAGAGCTTTTAAAAAGGCATTAAAGATTGTGGTAGCCTCGACTCCTGATATCAGATTCTGGGTGATTTCTATCAGATATCTTTGGACAAAAAGAAATGTGTCTTTTAAGCCATCAAATATACTGTACAGTAAAAATTACTACTATTCATAGTACTAGGGTTACCAATAAATAGTAGCAAGATTTCATGATATAATTTTAATGAAATATTATTTTGTAAAAAAAAAACAATTGTAATTATAAAACAAGAGGAAATGAGATTCGTAGAAGCCAAAAAGAAAGCAACAGAGAAGAAAATGGGCTAGAAAGGGAATTTGATAGCGACAGTTTGGCCAGTTATCCAGAAGAATTTCATTTTACGATATAGACCATACACATATATACTTTTACTAACACACACACACACACGCACACACACACACACACACACAAATAAGACACACAACTTTCGAACGTTTTCAAGTACTTTTGCCTGTAACATTCCATCATGATTTCTCTACAGAGAATTTCTGCAAGTGTTAAAGGGGGGGCGGGCGGATACTTGGGGTGCAGTTTAGAATGGACAAACCACTCAAAAACTGCATAAACATGTGCGGAAATTTCACAAAGCCCTGCCTGGAGACGTTCCTTCAACATGGATAAGCAAAATTCTTTGCACTCGTAGCAACTTTCGAAATACTAGGAAATATTTCCATTGAAGTGTTCCTAAGTTGGAATTGGT
>NC_068993.1:48667193-48668197 GCF_001194135.2 Octopus bimaculoides
ATATATATATATATATATACATATATACACATATTTACATATATACACACACACATACATATGTATGTATGGCTGTGTGATGGAGTTGCTGGTGGAATTCCGTTGTTCGACTATGACGATATGTGTAAATATTTGAGTACTTTACTGACACAATTCTCATACGACATCAGCATGACACATGAGAAAAGACTGTACATTTCTGATTTACCGTTATGAGATACAATCGACCTGGCAGGCTTCCACTTACGCAGTTTCCATCTACGTATATTCAGTCTTGACGAATGGGTCAACTCGTGGTTATAGAAACTTATATTTGCCTACGATCTCACATTGTGGGTTCAATCCCGGGACCGGTGGTTTCGATACGAACGTCTCAAACATAGTACGCTCACATACATACATACATACATACATGCACGTCCAGATTACAAGTTCAGGTTTATGTCTGCAATTATTGGGGCTTTCGGATACGTAACACACAGCCTAAATACCAATCTTGAGGAAATAAGCTTCTCAAAACCAGAACGGAGAAAGGTGATTCGAAAACTACAGATTCATGCCATCAGTGGAACTTCAAAAATTTGTAAAACTTTTGAGTAGTTATCATTTAAGCATGTCTAGATATGAAAGTATATGCATGAAAATGTATGTATAAAACAACACATATAAATCTGCACGTATACAAACATACATTCACACACACACACATACATACATACATACACAGAGGTGTGTTCGTGTGTTTGTGCGTATGTGTGTATGTTTGTGTGAGTGAAAAACGTTTAAAAAACATGACTACCATCATTACTACGAGTACTACAACCACAACTACCGCAACCAACACAACCACTACCACGATCACCACTACAAACAACATCGTTCTCTACCTTCTACACTACCATCACCACTACCACCACAACCAATACCACTACCACCACCACCACAACCACAACCACAACCGCCACTACCACCACCACCACCACCACTACCATAACTACTACCAC
>NC_068993.1:48668339-48670233 GCF_001194135.2 Octopus bimaculoides
GTACTACAACCACAACTACCGCAACCAACACAACCACTACCACGATCACCACTACAAACAACATCGTTCTCTACCTTCTACACTACCATCACCACTACCACCACAACCAATACCACTACCACCACCACCACAACCACAACCACAACCGCCACTACCACCACCATGATGTTATCTTACCCATCTCTGTCACAGCTGTACATGTCTGTCAATCACTTTTTCTCTTTTAAATGTTAAAAGTTATCACAGCCATGCTTTTTTTTCCTCCGACCCCCCCCCCAACAGGACGTCATCATCGTCATCCAATAATACATCATGATCCGCCCTAAGTAGCCATATGTTCTAATATTATTCGCACCTAACACCACCATTATTATCTCCTGCATCATCATCACCGCCACTAGGCCGCCATTGGAGATGGCAAACGCCATTACTCGTCTCCCTACTACCATTACTAGATATCGCGATAGACAACAACCACCACCACCACTACCGTGATCGGAACAATTTGTATCATCACCACCAACACTACAACCGATGCTATCTCAACCCCTATCGCGACACCACCACATTAACGAAGAATAATACCACGACAAGCAGCAAAGCTCCAAGTACTACTACCTCTACACCACTTCAGCTACTACCACCGACACACTTCAGCTACTACCACCGACACACCTCAGCTACTACCACCGACACACTTCAGCTACTGCCACCGTTAATATTTTAGTTACTACCACCACTACCATCACCACACCATCTCGAACGAATACCACTACCGCACCACATTCAGGACTATCACCAGTACCACTTCCACAAACAAACCACTATTACTACACCGCCACAATTACCACCTGTCACCACCTGCACGAAGAGAATTTGTATCTTCACTACCACCACCACAACCACCACCACCACAACCATCTATATCACCACCACTACCTGTACCAGCAATATCACAACCACCACTTCCATAATCACCACTACCACCCATCTATCACTACAATTACAATCACACTGTTACTAATACCATAACCACCACCAGCACCACCATCACCACCACCACCACTACAACTATTACCAACACGACGAGCACCACCTCTACTACTACCACCACAACCAATAACAACAACAACAACCACAAAGACAACCATCACTACCACTGCCATCATCTCAACATTTACCACCTTAGCCACCGTCCTCACCACCACTACTATCACCGCCACTACAACCAACCACCTTCGTCACTACGTTCTCCTCTTCCTCCACCACCACTAACCACCCAGCTACCCCCCTACATCACCACCACCACCACCAACAACAACAACAACAAAACAAGGTTGGACATGTATTTCACAGCTGTTCCTGGTAAAAGTTTTTTTTTTTAAAGTGATTTTTACAAGGATTGTCACTCTTTATCTTTTTACCTGTGTTTGTCACAAAAACAAGCTGAAATCTCCTTTGTAGCCCCACCCCCTCACGTGACACGAGAAACCACCCAGTTAGCCTCCCACCTCGATACAACGTGGGTGCAACTAATGTAGTAGTTTCGATCGGCTGAAAATGGCAGCTAAATTATTCCCGCCTGAAGCCATTCACTGCTGTCTTTTCAAATATAAATCGAAAGTGACGTTACAGAATGTCACCATAGGGTATCTCTTGTCTCTTATTCGCTTCAGTTGTTGGATAGCGGCCATACTGGTGCACTGCCTTGAAGGGTATTTGTTAGTCGAACAAATCGGTCCCAGTGAATATTGTTTTTTAAGTATTAAATCTGACACTTATTCTCACAGTCTCTTTTGCCGAACCGCTAATTTACGAAGACGGAAACAAACTAACACTAGCTGTAAAGTTAGAGGAACGCACACACACACACACACACACACACACATATATA
>NC_068993.1:48672138-48673875 GCF_001194135.2 Octopus bimaculoides
ACAGACGGTGACTGCAATAAAAGCTTAGGTGGTTAGAATAACATAGATTCCTTTGATTAAAGTCCTGTTCAACTATTTCTAACAAGCAAACCACCGCACCCCATGTTTTAGCGTTTGCGTCAAAACCTTCCTTAAAAAGCAGCTGGTTCTGTTTATATCCATGTTGCTGCTGAAAGTGCTGCTAGAGGGCTTGCTGTCAGTGAAGTTGTTGTTACTGCTGCGGCTGAAAATGGTGTTGTTGTAACAATCAAACTGACAGCTATTGTTGTTGCTGTTGTTGTTGTTGTTGTTGTTGTTGTTGTTGTGGTGGTGGTGGTGGTGGTGGTGGTGGCATTAGTGATGGTGTTGGAGCTATTTTCCTCTTTCGCTTTATTCTATTGTATTAAATTTTATCCATCTTATTATATGCCGTTGTCGATATATTTATGCATCTGCTCGAAATTTGTCTCATCACTTTGTCCACCAGATGTTGCTTCACTTCACACCGTTACACACCCTATAATAGCACCAGCTACCCGTTATCACACACACGCACACACACGCACACACGTACAAAGATACACACACGCACATACGTACATACATACATACATACACACATATACACACACACGTATACATACGTGCTAACATACATACATACATACATATACATATTCACGCATACATACGTGCATACATACATACATACATACATGCATGTGTGTATACACACACGCATACATACATACATATACACAAACACGCATACATATATACATACATACACACACACACGCATACATACATACACATACACACACACACACGCATATACACCTATACATACATGCATACATACAAGCATACATACATATACACACACGCATACACACCTATATATACATACATAAATACATACATACATATACACACACGCATACATACGTACATACATACATACATTCATATATACACACATTCATAGTGGTTGTTCTTCAGCATTGTCGTAGCTTCTCTTGTGGTCTTCATTCAATGCAGTGATTCGCAACAAGGTCCCGTAATGGCCATTGAGAACCCAGTAAGATTTTGTTGTTGGAATCTATATACAATGAATTGGTTATGCTTCTACTGTACACAAAATATTTTAACAATTTTTAAATACAATTCTTAATAATATTTGATTATAAAGATGCGTTGCTATGTATGATAGGCCGGTTTTTGAATGGCATTGTAGGGTAGGTGTGATACTCCGGATCTGGCCAGTTTTTTAATGGCATTGTAGGGTAGATATAATAGGCCAGATCTAACCGGTTTTTGAATGGCGTTGTAGGGTAGGTGTGATAGACTGGATCTGTCCGGAATTTGAATGGCATTGTAGGGCATTTATCCTGAAATATTAATACGAATTGAATGAAAACAGTTTCGCATAAATCGGTGAAGTAGTTTTTGAGATATTAGAAATTTTCAGAGTATAAATACCCAAAACGGTTCATAATGGGAAAATGTTCCGAAATTAATCTTCATCCCGAAAGGGAAGAAACTCTTATCTTACTTTTAGATAGTGAGTTATCAATGAAAAAAAAAATGCGATTTATTTTTACAATTTCTATTTTCCCTTTTGTTAAATTGAATATTTTAATCATTTAGAAATACTTTTAAGTGAATGTGATTTCAAAAATGTAAGTTGTTTGTACAGTAAATATGTATATTTTACTTTTCTTTAAACAGATAATATTTTAATGTTTTTTAAGATTA
>NC_068993.1:48674737-48676705 GCF_001194135.2 Octopus bimaculoides
ATATATATATATATATATATATACATCCATGCATATATATTCATATATCTATACATGCATTTATACAAAAATGCATACATATATACATACGTACATGTCCGTATGCATACATACATGCATACATACATACATACATACATACATACATACATACATACGTACGTACGTATGGACGTACGTACGTACAAACATAGCATTAAGCGGTGAGCAAATACAAAATGAAAACTAAAGAGATAGAAAGATATGTAAAGGAAAAGTGACAAACAGCACTGATTACAGCACCTGTGAGGAAGCCAGATCAACCGGTGCGAATGACATGTCTCTTCAGCCGCAGATGTTCACAGTTGAGTCAATAAGAAGAGAAGATGATATTAGCAACAAGTTTCTGTAATTTCCCTCCAGATGGCCAATATTCGTTGCTACAAGTGTGGAAAGGAGGAGAGAGACAGAGAGAGAGAGACAGAGAGAGACAGAGAGAGTGGAGGACAGTAACGCAAACATCATTTACAAGACAAGAACATGACACTTATTATGTTTGCATCCGGGAGACATACCGATATACACGCACACACACACACACACACACACACACACACACACACACACACACATAGTCATATACTTACATTCATTAACATGCGTGCATGTATCGTGTGGGTGCATGGATGTGTGCCTGCGTATGCGCATCTGTGTTTGCAAGTGTGTGTGTGCGTGTGCGTGTGCGCGTGTAAATGGGATTTAATATGATCCTGTTGTTGCTCTGTTGTGGACTGGGCTCAGTTGTTCGATCAATTAAATTAACTGTACATCAATTAATTTGCAGGCGGCAGTGTATTCCGCACACAGACTTACTCTGTTGTGTATTTTCATACCCTTTTTTCTTTCATGATTAACGTTGTAGGGTTTCCCCTTGATCGATGTAAACCTGTCTGCGTTTTGTATATCGCCCTTTGATATTGCCCTCCGTATTTTGGGCCCTTGTGGCCAATAAATGATATCATCATTATCATCACCACCACCATCATCATCATCATCATCATAATCATCTTCCTCACGATGATTCGAGATCAACATTGTCTTTCACCTATTTCGGAGTCTATAAACTAAGTACCAGTTAAACACTGGGGTCAATATGATGGACTACCCACTTCCCTGAACTTGCTGGCCCATTATTATTAATGCAGTGCATGCCATCAAAGTGACACTGGGGTAAAATATACGAAGGCCATTATACCCACCATGACTACCCGTCTAATAAGGGTACACCAGGCACATGCATCACAATTATACGTGCGCGACATGGTGAACTGATATCTAGATAAACAGAGCATGACCTTGCAGGTGGGACCCAGTTGGAATTTCTTCAAGTCGGGTAGCACATCGCACTCAAAAGGTCCCTGAATAAGGGTTGTTTAAGGTTGTTGAACGAAAACTTCATGCTTCGAGAGTTGGATATTTCAACGCCCAAAGAATTCCTCTCAACACATGGCTATGATGCTCCCCCACTACTTCTGCTCATGATCAGAGATGCACATATCATCAGCCACCAAGGGACATGCTCAAGTGGTTAAGGTGAAACAACTGACAAGCAAATCCACCTTTCAGCCATGTATATATGCGTGCGTGTGTGTGTGTGTGTTTGTGTGTGTGTATGTACGTAAATATATATATATATATATATATCCTTTTCTTCCTTGGCTATCGCCGAGCAAACACGCGAACTTACTTCGTCCCCACTTTCAAGTTCGTGCCTCACAGCGTTCATACACATAATTTTTCCCGTCTGGCCGTATAGCCTTTTCTGTTTGTTTTCCTGCCTTGTTTTTTTTTTTTCCGCCACTACATTCCTCCATGGCAAGGTTTAATTTGTGTATACAAATTTAATTTGCGGTCCATGGGAAAAGCCGTTTTAGCGATGCGTCCTGCCCAGCTCTTCGAAACGCCGGTGTTAAAACGGGGGTAGCTGAT
>NC_068993.1:48678039-48680015 GCF_001194135.2 Octopus bimaculoides
ACTACTACTACTACTACTATTACTACTACTACCACTGCTGCTGCTGCGGCTGATGATGACGATGATAATAATGATAATTTTGACGATGACGACGACGACGACGACGACGACGATGATGATGATGATGATGATGATGAAGAGGAGGTGGAGGAGGAGGAGGAGGAGGATGGTGATGGTGATGGTGAAAATGATGATAGTGATAATGATGATGATGATGATGATGATGATGATGATGATGATGACGATGATGATGATGATGATGACGATGATGATGATGATGACAATGACGATGATGATGACGATGATGATGGTGATGATGATGATAACTTCAGAAAGGCTCTAAGAGCAACATATTGAAGTAGTGACTAATAGCACACACATCGCAACAAATATCATTGGCACCATTATCCTCCTCGACGTCATAACAATCGTTTCTGTCAGCATCATCGTCATCGTCATCATCATCATCATCATCATCATCATCATCATCATCATCGTCATCAACAACAATGCCAACACCAGCAGCAGCAGCTACAGCAACACTAATGCCATCATCATTATCAACAACATCATCATCAGGACCAGTACCAATAACAACGACCCGCTTAGCAACGGTTATCATCGTAAACATCGCAACAACTACCAACACTAACAACACCACACTACCACCAACAATCAAAACAATCGCTAGACAAACCATCACCACCACCAACACCACCAACACCACTTTCACTACTATTTCCACTACTACTACCACTGCCTCTGCCGCTTCCGTCTTTGCTGCTACTACTACTACTACTACTACTACTACTACTACTACTACTACTACTACTACTACTACTACTACTACTTACCAGCCTATCTACACCACAACCATCAAACGCAATCACCACCAACGTTAGTACCAACAGCACCACAACTTCTACCACCACAGCATCTGCCAACAGCCACTAGTAACTACTATCACCCCCAACCAACACTGCTACTAACAACATCACAACACTAATGAACACCATCACGTTCACTACTACTGCTACAACCATTACAACTAGTGCCAACACCCAAAGCAGCTATCACCTCAAACCCTTCCATCAATACTGCAAATATCATCTACCAAATGAACGCCCTTACCACCACTACAAACACAGCATTCACTACCACACCACTAACGTAACAAGTACTACCACCAGTACCAACATCACAAGCATTACTACTACCACTAACACTACTATAACCGCTACATCAAAATCACTATCCACAGAGCCAATAAAGACGCCCCTTCGGTCATGAATGACCATGGGATTGCACCTAGAATGTTCTCTGCCGAGCCACAAGTATGGACAAGGTTGTTTTATGGAAGACCAGCAGTCCCCTCTCCACGTCACTGATGTTATCCAAGGAAAAGGTAAAGGCCGATACGGCTTTGCACCTGTGATGCAGCGACTCATTTATACAGGTGAGTGAACTGGAGCAACGTGAAATAAAGTGTCTCGCTCAAGAACGCAGCACACGGACCGGTCCGGGAATCGAACTCACAACCTCATGATTGTGAGCCTAACGTTCTAACCACTGAGCTACGCGCCTTCAACATGCGCCATTATCATTAATATCACAATTCCTTCCAATAGTGCGAACTACCCCACCACCATTATCGCTTGGCATGCCACTAAGACCCCCTGCGGGCATAACCAAAACACCAACACCACCACCACTACTAATACCGCAAACAAACAGAACACTCATTACCTTTGTTACTATCAGTTTCACACAGGTGATGAGCTTGTGAAATCCGTGCGAGCGTCAGAGGAAAAGTATTGAAGGTTGCCTTCTGATTCTTCACGTTTGAATTCAATACACGCTGAGGTCCACTTTGCCTGTCATCCGCTTTTTTCCTTTATTAGATAAACCAAAGTTCCAGTTAGAGCTTAACAACAAAGACTACTACTACTACTACTACTACTACTACTACTACTACT
>NC_068993.1:48680025-48680553 GCF_001194135.2 Octopus bimaculoides
CTACTACTACTACTACTACTACTACTACTACTACTAATGCTGTTGCTGCTGAGGCCTTTTCTGACACTTTCACAGCCACATTCACAACGATGTTCCTTATTATTGCATCACCCACGTGAATGAGATCGTGTGATGGAATCATTTTTACATCATCACCATCGTCATCATTATGATCAAGAAGATCATCATCATCATCAACACCATCATCACTGCTGTAGATGATACCATCACTACCGCAACCACCACCTCCACCGTCACCAGCACCACAACCACCATGGTCACCACCGCTACTGCCACCATAACAGCCGACATCACCACCACCACTACAACAACAACAACAACAGCAAAAGCAACAACGACGACGATGACGACGAAAAAAGTACAACCATCCTCCAGCCTCCACTACTACTACCAAAACCCACCGTCGTCATCACCACCACCACCACTACCACCATCACTACCACCGCAACAGTTATCGTCACCATCACGTTTACGTACGCAACGACCACCATCACAACGTTCATCACC
>NC_068993.1:48681549-48681890 GCF_001194135.2 Octopus bimaculoides
CACACACACACACACATATACAAACACAAACGCACATTCACGTAGACTGACAGTCACACACACACACACACACACACACACACATACAAGTATGTGTACGGATTTACAGGTACACAGCCACACACTTATACAGATGCAAACATATATACACAAACATCTATACAGAAACAGAGAAACGCACATACACGCATACACACACACACACACATACGCACACATACACACTCATACACACTCACATAAACAGGCCCATACATACACACACACTCATAACATCTTCTTTCAATCTTGCTTTAACTGATGTTTTAATGAAAACAAAATAACTAATTGTGGTGGCGGGG
>NC_068993.1:48681927-48686724 GCF_001194135.2 Octopus bimaculoides
GTTTTACCTCCACCCTCACTCTCCTCCTCCAATGATAAACGTACGTGCATAAAAAAAGCATACAACCACAGGCACAAACACACATACACACACATGCTACACACATTCATTCGAAACGCATTGAGACTCACTCTTGAGTGTCATCTTCACTTTCCCCCGTTATGTTCAGACACATACACACATAAAGATAAACACATACACACACACACACTCTCTCTCTCTCTCTCACTCTCTCTCTCTCTCTCTCTCTCTCTCTCTCCCTAACTGTTATGTCATTGCCACTTACATTCTACGCACATACGCGTGTGTGTGTGTGTTTGTGTGTGTGTGTCTCTCTCTCTGTATCTATCTATCTATCTATCTATCTATCTATCTATCTACCTACCTACCTACCTATATATATATGTGTGTGTGTGTGTGTATGTGTGTGTGTGTGTGTGTGTGTGTGTGTTTGTGATGACCATCATCATCATCATCATCACCACCACCATCATCATCAACATCATCATCATCATCATCATCATCATCATCATCATCAACTTCAGAAAGCCTTGCGAAATACAAGCTACGCAGGGTTTCCTAATTTATTTCGCTTTTTATGAATCTGGTTCAAACAGCAAGATGGTTTAGTGACTGCATCCGATGCAATCGATGTTGATATGATCACATGCATTTAGGAAAAAATAACAGAGAGAAATATATCACAGGGTATATAACCAGTGCTTTTCGAATATAAAAAAATTACATAAACCAACACTGTAATGCGTTATGATATTCCCGCTAAGATGTATTTTGTCGCATGCGGGCATGAAGAGAAGACCTCGCTCCTGGTATTTTTAAAGTCTCCGAAACTCCTTAAGCTTATTAAAAGAGAATTTTTCAAATCAGAATACGGAACATATTTTTTAACCCGTGCAAAGCATCTCCCATTTCTTGTTTTAGTTGAGGTTCTCGTCCTTAAGTGCCTCAATTAATGCCAATAGGTTTGTCACATCTTTTCTCGGGGTGTTTAAATCTAGATAGAGGATTGTTGCATCTGAATTTAACTATTTCTTTCACAGACTTTACATAACGTTAGGCCTCTGTCCGACCGTTGTCATAGTTTGCCTACACCTGTTTCATTAATAGCAAAGGATATATCGCTCACCTGTGCTAGAGGGCATTTAGATTTATTTCTGAATGTGCATCCAGGACAAGTCCGTGTCATCTGTTGCTTATTTGTATAGGTCTTTACATTAAAGGGTTCATGAATATAGGATTTTCATTTCAAACACGCACATGCCCTCACACACGAAATTAACTTAGAACGTTTTGCTCCGTTGGATGGCAACTGGTAACATCACAATTAACAAAGACGAGTAAAACTGCAACAACGACAACTACAACAGCAACAGCCACAACGCTGACGACAATAATGAATGAAACGCCCTGAAAAACAGCGCTCTTACCACCATCGCCATCGTCACTCACAAGACCAACTTGAACAACGATATCGATGAGGACGACGATGTCGGTGACGCAATCTGGTTGTGGATCCTGTATTCGTTTTCCCCCGTGCAACTGCAGCAGTATTCTGTAAGAAATCGTGCGGATTACCAGGCCTCTGCCTTATTATCTCATGTGCAACTTCAAGATTAGGTAGAAGTTTCTTTATATACTGTGTCGGTTAAAATTATCACACATCATGTCACATGTTGGCCAAGGCTCCATCTACTTTTTGACTGGCATGGAAACTTCCTGTTATTCAATCACCATTCATCAATCTAACTCTGTCATTAGATGAGCCACCGACATTTTTATAATACACATAATTCAAATATATAAAATATACAAGCTCTACCTTCCTCATCGCTTGAACCTTGGTCATAATGATCAGCACGTGATGTCATACGCCTAGTCGATGGAGCACATAATCTTCTCACATTGCTTAGAGCTTCCAGCAACTCCACATTCAAGCAACCTTCATTTTGGTGGGGAAATACAAATACGGCGGAATATTGCACATTTATTCATCCATCTTGTGACGAATTTATCCAGGAAATTCATAGTATAGAACCACAGTGAGAAATTGTAGAAAGGAACATTCGATATAATCATCCTCATTATTTGAATAGTACTTTTCATATCGATCCCAGAATGATGAAACATACCGTCGTTCCTGGCTGGATTTGAACACAAGACAAAATAGAATTTGATTACAGCACTCTATCAGCTCTGCCGTTCCTCAGATAGTCTCCCTTTAGAAAAACAAAGTATAATAGCAAGTTCTATCAGTACATTTTAATATCAACATTAGACACAATTAGTTGAATACAATGAAATAGAAACAAACAAGATTCAACTTTATGAACCCAGATAATAACGTCGAAATCTCTAGACTTTAGAACAGTCTTCACATAATCCACCCATCAACACACCAATATACTTAATTAATTAATGATTTATACGTCCATCCATTTTATCAAACATCCATCTCAATTACCAACTGGCTGACTACCTCCCTATCTATCTACACCTCACTCTCTCCTTCTTACTCACTCTCTTTCTCTCTTTATCTCACTCTGTCTCTCTCTAACTACATGTCAACAAGCAGACATACACAGCAGTAATATGGAAGTTGAGGTCAATTGCATCAACTACGATCAACAAACGAAAAAATTAAAGTAGGAAGATGGAAATAAATTATACATGATAATTTAATATGTTTAAATCACCAGAATTATTGTAATTGCTAATATCATGTTTTCAACAATTTCATTTAAGTTTTCTTACCCCCACCAGTTGCAACACCGTATTTTCCTAGGTGTGTGCAACAGTAATCTTTGCGTTTCATGGTGAGTTTTGTTTCGTTGCTTCTCGCGTGACTTAAATGTTCCCCATCTGTTTGTGTAGCGAATGCGTAATAAGAATTGTGTTATTTTGTTGAGAGTTATTTGTGTTCTACATGTTTTGTAAGTTATGCTACGTCTTTAGTGGCGAATAGTGACTGTGTAGGGTATGTTCTGTGTGGCTTTTGGTTATAGTATTAGGTGTCAATTGTGTAGAACAGGAGTTGCAGTAGATGTTGGAAATAGTTTTGTGTTATCATTGTCAGTTATCATCCAGGTGCGCTTTGTGTGTTCGGAGGCCAGCTTGGCAAGGTTATACATTTCCTGCTCTATAGTGTTGCATGCTTAGATGATTGTATACATGCAGGCACTTAGTTCCATTTCATTTTTTGATGTCGTCAGCCTTGAAACGTTCTTGACTGCCTCTTGTTCTCTTTCCCATCCACATTTCCTGTCAAAATGGTCTTGGATAGTGATGGCTTTGTGGACTCGACTCTCGAAAATTCTCGATTGGTGTCTTTGGACTTTTAGCCTTACAAGAACTGATACGTTTGTTATTTTGTCTTTTCAGTTTGCTCTACCAATCCGCGATAGATCCACTCCTCAACGGTGCCTATCATTTTCACAGTCCAAATTTGAATTCTGTAGTTGATTACACAGATTCAGCTCTGTGGCAAAAACAGATTACTAGTTTCAATTTTATGTGTAGTATTTTGTCATTTGAGGTGAAGATCTTTCTCATTTTGTGTAATCATTTGAAATGGTTTGCAAAGCTCATTACACTCTTCTAGTTGGACACTACAATCGGTAGAACATGAACTCTCACCTTCTGTAGAGGGTCATCGTCCCTGTAGATAGGTTATGCGAGAAGAGTAGTTTGGGGGTGATTCTAGACGTTGACGATGGCCTTCACAGTTTTCCGCTCTCGATGATTTCAATTTGAGTAATGTGATAATTTTCAAGTATATCTCACCTTTTAGCACTCCTGGGAAGATTTGCCTGTTTCGGATTATCTCAAAGCATCTGGTCGTGCTGACGATGAAAGCATGCTCAAGATTAATATCCGTATCAGTCTGTAATTATTTTTATTCTTGTATATTTTATGACATTAGTAATGCCATTCATGCACATTACAAAGAGTAATGACCCAATACCCTTCATTCGGAGATATCACTGGTGACTTTTGCTGGGAGTGATTGCATCCCATTGATCAAAATATGCTGGTTCTGCTGACGAGGGAATACTTGATCCTGTAGAATAGCTTTACACGAATTCCAGAGCTGGATAAGTTCAACAATAGAATGTAATGGTCAACTCCGTCCAAGGCTGCACTGAATTCAAGATAGTACGGTAAATAGATGACTATTTTAATGCAATGTTGTTTCAGTTACGTACATTGAGTTTATATTCAGCCTGGCGGCTGTCCACAATGTTGGTCAGTGTGTATTATTCACTGTTCATTGTATATCAGAGGGGTAGGTTTCATCCAGGTATGTGACTAGCGAGTACATGTCATTGACAAGGCTCAAGGAACCGAAAACACGTCTGAAGTTCTCGCTAGCTACAGGGACGATCTTCATTTCACTCTGATATATATTATGCTTTGAACACAGCATATCTACACAGAGACAGACCACAGTATCATCCCCTTCACAGTGTACATACGTGCAACAACGGTGTTTGGGCTTTCTTCTAACACTTTTAGAATGTCATCAAAGTGATGTAGAAGCTCTGTTAGGCAGACTTTGACTCAACGAAAACCGTGTTAGTTGGAATTTATGAAATTGTTGCTATCCAGAATATTAGTTATTCTTGACCTCACAAGACATTCAAATAATTCGATGATATGAGACTTAAGTGAGACGAGGTGAGAATAGGTAGCTTCAAGTAATCTGCTACCCTTTTTGAAGACTGCGATGACAGATTGCGATAGGAACTGTTTCGGTATGAAGCTTGTGTTTAATGGTTT
>NC_068993.1:48686925-48688765 GCF_001194135.2 Octopus bimaculoides
CACACACACACACACACACACACACACACACACACACACACACACACACTATCTGTCTCTCTCTTTCTCTTTCACACACACACACACACGCACGCACGTATATTTATATACAGGGTTTGGACAAAATAAAGGAAACACCTTTATTATTTGAGGTTTTTGAATACGCAGTTGGTTCATGTTTGATAGTGATCATAAAGTTAATGCGTCTAGGAATTGACCTGTACAGACTTTCAGTCGTTGTTAGGGGAATTTTGAGCTAGTCTTCAAATAAATAAAAAAACCTACTATGGCTTTTTCAGTGACGACGGTGGAGGGAATTTGTTGCTTATTTGCGACTTAAAAATGCACAATAACAGTTTGATTATATTCAAGTCCAATACTTGTGAAGAGCAATCCAAATGGTCTAAGACTTCGCTTTTATACTCTTCGTACTTACATTAACCGTGTGGATAACATTACCAGTGTGGATAACATTACCAGTGTGGATAACATTAGCCGTGTGAATCGGTGCATCATTGCCCTGGATGTTTGCTTGCGCTACTGTCAGAGAGCAATGTGAGTAGTGAAATGCTGAATTAAGTCGGCTGATCGTTATTATTGCATTATTATTGCAACCTCCAACATTCTCTCCCTCCTCCAGCTGACAGTTTTTGTACGCTTTCGTGACGGAAAATACACCTTTTGTGGCAGTTATAACGAAATTGCTTACTTATATCAGACTAATAAGGCGTTTCAATAGAACACCTTTACCCCCGGGAATTACCGGGTACACCAGCTAGTATATATATAGTTCAAACTTTTCGAAACGCCGGTGTTTTAATGGTGGCAGCTGATGAAGGAGATGTTTCTATGTGGCCTGCTTGTTTGTTGCACCTTGTTTATCATTTTGTCCATGTTCACTTGCCCCGTCATGTACCCAGTTATGTATCTATATGTACATGTAGATGAAGGTATGTACATACATGTACATATATATACATATACTCATATATTGTTTATATATATATATATATATATATATATATATAGGAACAAGGGTACAAAATGTACCAGTACTTGTAGAAATAGCAGCCAAAACGACTAGAATAGCCACACAAAACACTAACCTCGTGAGTTCACGAAAAGCGAGAGAGCAAGAACAAGCAACTGTCTGCGGTGAGATAAACTCACAGAATGAAGTAAACAGATATATCCAGTTCACGTGATTTTGAACTCTGATAATTTTCATCTTAGTTCTCTCATCAGAGGACGAAAATTATCAGAGTTCAAGATAACGTCTTCTGGATATATCTGTTGACGTCATTCTGTGAGTTTATCTCGCCATAGAAAGTTGGTTTTTTTTGCTTGCTTCCTCGCATTTCGTGAACTCACGACCTCAGTGCTTTTTGTGGTTATTCAAGTCGATTTGACTGCTATTTCCAGCAATGATGGTACATTTTCTATCCTTGCTTATTAATTAGCCTTTAGGTTTTAACTGCTAACGGGCCACCTGTATTATAATATATTTAACATATTATATACAAATGGAACACAACCTAGATACCGTAACAAACAGTGGAATAGACTACAAAGGATTAGTGACAAAACAAACAAAAAGACCACGTGGTACAATACCGACAAGTTCCAGGGAGTAATGTTTGTGGACGCCACGCCACACGGCGAACTGGCCCGCAGATTTCGAAAACTCCTCAAAAGTACCAAGTTGAGGATAAATGTTATAGAAAAACCAGGGAGATCAATTAGATCAATAATATGTAAAACATATCCCTTCAGAAGAACAAGGTGTGTTGAGGAGAGTTGCATTGTGTGCAAAAATAGTCCTGGTGCCAACTGCAAAGCC
>NC_068993.1:48691014-48693565 GCF_001194135.2 Octopus bimaculoides
TCCACCGCCACTGCCACCGCCGTCACTGCCACCACCACCACCACTAACACCACCACCACTAACACCACCACCACTATCACCACCACTGTTACTACCGTCACCACCACCACTATCGCCAACATTATCTACACCATTATCCCTACCAAACGCCCTCTCCTTCACCGCCATCCCCACTACCACGACTATTTCAAAGTAACAACACCAGATTCCAAGATTAATCGGATTTTGATTCTGTGGAGGGTATAGGAGGTAGTTGTTAGTGGTGGGAGAAATAGTGGTGGGAGAAATATTGGTGGTTACATAGCATGTTCGTGGTGGAAGTATTGGTTGAAGTGTTCATGGTTGTTGTGATCGTTATAGCAATGTTGTAGTGGTGACAGTGTTAGTGGTAGAAGTGTTGGTGGTTGTGTGACGGTGGTGGTGTTGTTGTTGTTGGTGGTGGTGGTGGTACGGTCGGTGATGTTGTAGGTGGTGATGGCCGTGGTGGTGCATGTGGAGGTGGTGGCGATGTGATGGCGGTGGTGTGATGGTGGTGGCGTGGTGGTGGTGGTGGTCGTCGTCGTCGTAATGGTGGATGTGGAGGTGGTGATGTTGTGTTGATATGATGGTGGTAGCCGAACCGGTGGTTATAGTGGTGGTGGTGGTGGAGAAGGTGGTGGTGCTGGTGGTGGTGGCGGCGGAGGCGGTCATAATGATGATGATGAATGTTTTTTAACACATTTGAAGTTAATACCTTCCCCCTTTTTTAGGTTAGAATTCAGGAAATATGGATCGGGTCATCCCATAAAGAATGCGGTGGTAGTGGTGGTAAATGATGCCATGATGGCAGTGGTACAGTGGGTGGTGTTGTAGGTGGTGATGGTGGTGGTGGCGTTAGTGGTGGTGCATGTGGAGGCGGTGGATGTGGTGGCTGTGGAGGTGGAGGTGGAGATGGTGGTGATGGTGAAGTCGGTGTGATGATGGTGATGTGATGGTGGCTGTGGTGTCGGTGGTCGCGCTGATGTTGGTGTACAGGGTGGTGGTGGTGGTGCTCGTGTGAGTGATGATGGTGATGATAACAATGATAATGGCAGTGGTGATGATGAAGGTAATGATGATGATGATGATGATGATGATGATGATAACTAACAATAACACTGTCATTTCAATAAAGACAAAAGCAGTAATAGAAACGATAAGGAGGCGAGCTGGCAGAAACGTTAGCACGCCGGGCGAAATGCTTAGCGGTATTTCGTCTGCCGTTACGTTCTGAGTTCAAATTCCGCCGAGGTCGACTTTGCCTTTCATCCTTTCGGGGTCGATTAAATAAGTACCAGTTACGCACTGGGGTCGATGTAATCGACTTAATCCCTTTGTCTGTCCTTGTTTGTCCCGTCTATGTTTAGCCTCTTGTGGACAATAAAGAAACAAGAAACGATAAGGAGGAGGAGGAGGAGGGGGAAAAAAGAAGAAGCAGGAGGTAAGGAATAAATGGAAAGATGATGAAGAAGTGGTCGACCCAATGGTGGAAGAGGAGAAAAGGGTGGGACGACGATAATGATGATGAAGATGGTAATGATGATCGTGATGTAGATGTTGACGGCGATGACGGCGATGATGATTATGATGATGATGAGGTGATGAAGATGAAGGGCCAGAGGAGGAGGACGTTGGTGGGTGTGTTTGTAACAATTGGACATTGGACTTGTTGAAACATGAGATGGCCACGTTGGACTGGAATTGTTATTTCAGTTCTTCTTCTTCTTCTTCTTCTTCTTCTTCTTCTTCTTCTTCTTCTTCTTCTTCTTCTTCTTCTTCTTCTTCTTGCTGTATGTTCATTGTGAAGTTGCACATGCATGAGAGCATTAGTGTTGTTGTTGTTGTTGTTGTCGTTCTCGTCATTGTTGTTGTTGATTCCATTCGTGCTCTTTGTTTTTTGGGTTTTTTTGTGTTATTGTTGTAATGATTTCCCTGCGCCTGTTGTTATTGTTTGTTGTTGTTGTTATTGTCACCATTTTTGTTGTTCCTGTTGGCTTTGTTATATATAACGCTGTTGTTGTTGTTATTGTATTAGTCGTTGCTCTAATTGTTATTGTTGTTATTGTTGTTATTGTTGTTGTTGTTGTTGTTGTTGTTGTTGCTGCTGTTGTTGCTGCAGTTATTGGTGCTGTTGTTGCAAAAATCCTACGTCGACCATGATAGCAATGGTAGAGTGGGTGTGATGGTGATGATGATGATGATGATGACGATGATGATGGTGATGAAGATGATGATGATGATGATGAAGATGATGATAATGATGAGGAGGAGCAGAAGGATGAAGATGATGATGACGATGATGACGATGATGATGACGACGAGGATGATGATGACGACGAGGATGATGACGATGATGATGATGATGGTGATGAAGATGATGATGGTGATGATGATGATGGTGATGAAGATGATGATGATGATGATGATGATGATGATGACGACGAGGATGATGATGACGACGACGACGACGACGATGATGATGATGATGATGATGATGATGATGAGGATGTTGATGATGATGATGATGATGATG
>NC_068993.1:48693575-48696425 GCF_001194135.2 Octopus bimaculoides
CGATGATGATGATGATGATGATGATGATGATGAGGATGTTGATGATGATGATGATGATGATGATGAGGATGATGATGATGATGATGATGGTGATGATGATGATGATGATGGTGATGGTGATGTTGGTGTGCTGGTGGCGGTGCTGCTGCTGCTGATGATGATAGTTGTGATGTTGGTGCGGTAGGGAGTGATGGTGGTGTTGACGGTGGTGGTTATGGTGGCGGTGGTGACGATGCTGGTGGCAATGGCGGTAGTGGTAGTGGTGGTAGTGGTCGTGGTGGTGGTCGTGGTTGTCGTCGTGGTTGTCATCGTTATGGCGATTATTGTGTCGGTGTTACTGTTTATGCTACGTTGTCGTTGCTGGTATTGATGCGGTTCTTACGGATTTTCTTCCATCTTCTCATCAACTGTCTGTCGGAGTTTCCATGGTCACTGTCGCCGTTCTGTTTGTCCTTATTACTGTCGTAGCTGTGGCTGTCGTTATTATTGTTCACGATGTTGTTGTTGTTGTTGTTGTGGCTGTACTATTGAAATTATTATTAAACTCTCTTGTCTACACTAGACATCAATTGCGTCATGATTTCTTTATGGACAGAAGCCTTTATTCTCCCAAAACGAGCAGCGGCAGCAACGTAACTTATAGTAGTAGTAGTAGTAGTAGTAGCAGTATTAGTAGTAGTAGTAGTAGTAGTAGTAGTAGTAGTAGTAGTAGTAGTAGTAGTAGTAGTAGTAGTAGTAGTAGCTTTAACATATATTTTAGTGCGCATCTGTGTTCATTTACTCACCATGTGTAAAATACTTTTCGAACTTAGCATCTGTTTATTTATTTACCAAACTTAATTTTTCTATTCCTCTGAAGGCGCTGGCGTGGGCTGTGTGGTAAGAAGTTTGCTTCCCAACCACAAGCACGGAACCTTGGACAAGTGCCTTTTGCGTAAATATATATATATATATATATATATTTATATATATATTTATGCGTGTATGTATGATTTTATGAATCCCACCACATATATATCAATATATATATATATATATATATATATATATATATATATATATATATATATATATAGACTCATACCACACACACATACACAATCATTTGTATATATGTGTATATACTATAATATATATATCTAGCAATCTGCTCCCTCTTTTTCTTTCTCTTTCGATCTCTTTGTCTTTCTTTCCTTATTTCTGTCTGTCTATCTTTTCCACTTTATATATAATGTAACACCAGAATGAAGGTCAGATTACGCGGGCATTCCTAGTGGTATTGTAGTAGTAGTAGTAGTAGTGTTGGTGATGATGATGATCATCATGATCATGAAGATTGTAGTATTGGTGCTGGCGGTGGTGATGGTGGTGTTGAAAATGCTGTTGGTGTCGGAGATAGTGTTTTATGGTGGACAGGAGTTAGTGGCAATGATAGCGCTGGCGACACCGGCGATTGTGATAGTGATGGCGATGATGATGATGATGATGATGCTGATGATGATGTTGATGATGATTGATGATGATGATTGATGATGATGATGATGATGATGATGATGATGATGATGGTAATGATGGTGATAGGATGATGATGATGATGATGATGATGATGATGATGATGATGATGATGATGATGGCGGTGAGGATGATGATGATGGTGATGATGATTATGATGATGATGAGGATTATGATGATACTGAGTGATACCGTTGGTAATTAGGAGGAGTGGTATCTCAGACAAAAACAAAAGACAACGTAAACTGCTGCATCAAACTGTTCATGCCAATGGGGCTACGTTGCGTGACAAGGGGTGGAGGTTACGAATCGCAGGGGCTTCTCTGTAAAAGCGTAACAAAAGGGCCGGTGGGGTTATCACGGGGACATACCGTACACATCAGACGGAGGTGAGATGGGGGTACCGTGTAGGTGACAGGCAACAAAATCCATTAACTTAGTAACTTCGGTTAGTTCCCAACACTTTTATGTTTTCCGTCTAATGTCTCCATGCGTCACCCCCTCTGGCAAAAATAGAAACTATTACGTTGCATGTTATTATTATTATTATTATTATTATTATTATTATTATTATTATTATCATCATCATCATCATCATCATCATCATCATCATCCTTATTATTATTATTATTATTATTATTATTATTATTAGTAGTAGTAGTAGTAGTAGTAGTAGTAGTAGTAGTAGTAGTAGTAGTAGTAGTAGTAGTAGTAGTAGAGTATTACGATAGTGAGCTAGCAAAAATGTTAGCGCGTCGGGAAAATGCTTTGCAGCATATATTCAGGTTCTTTACATCCTGTGTTCAAATCCCGCCGTGCCATTCATGGTTTCGGAGTCGATAAAATAAAGAACCAGTTAAGTATTGTGACTGATGCATATAAAAGTACTGAAGGTCGATGCTATGAAAGTTTTATTAAAGGTCGATTTTCAGAGACATTATCGGTTAACTCCACTACTTCAAAGCCGCTGGAGTTTTCCTGGAAAGTTCCACGGATTCCATGGAAAGTCCCGGGTGTTTCCTGGGAAGTTCCGATGATCAGCTAATTCATGGACAGTTCCGAGGATGAGCTAAATCCTGGAAAGTTCCGGGGATGTGACTTCCTGGAAAGTTTCGATGATTTCTTGGAAAGAACCGAAGGTTTCCTGGAAAGTTCCGATGATGAGCTACTTCCTGGAAAGTTCATGGGATTTTCTGGTGAAACCGGGTTTAGCTGCTAGTATTATATATATATGAACATATATTTGTGGTTTGGGTTTTAACTGCCCTTTTAGCATGTAAAGAGTCCTGTTAAGGGTCTTCTCTCTGTGTATAAAAATATTTTATACACTTATATATA
>NC_068993.1:48696730-48697221 GCF_001194135.2 Octopus bimaculoides
ATATACATATATTTAACATAATTGATATCGCAGTATATGCATAAACAAGCAATCAGAATGGCACATATGTGTGTATGCCTATATATATCCTTTTATTTTATTAAGTTTTGCAGCTCAATGGATATCCTTTCTTACTTGGTTTTGGTAAAGGAGGGAGTTCGATATTATTGCTCCGTTTTAATTTTTTTTACCACGGTGTAGGTTCTGTAGGTTCATCTTGAACCTTGGACAGCAAGATATCGAGTTTTTTTTTCTGTTAAAAACATCTACCCCTACTCCATGTAGATATCTCAGGTGTTTTGGCAAGATATTAAATAGCTGCGGTCATTTGAATCGTTCATCTCTTACGGAAATATTATAACTAGCTTTTTTTGCGTATATATATATATATATATATATATATATATATACTACTGCGATCGCAAATAACCTTTCAGTTTATGAATTATTATTATTATTTACACAATTGAAAAAATGGACTCTGCTAACCA
>NC_068993.1:48697231-48698626 GCF_001194135.2 Octopus bimaculoides
CCTTTCAGTTTATGAATTATTATTATTATTTACACAATTGAAAAAATGGACTCTGCTAACCAAAAACCATCGCACACACACACACACACGCACACACACACACACATAATGATTAAAACAACATTATGCTATCAGTAAGCTGAAATATGAGTGATAAAACGCCTAAGTGCTATAATTTCACCAAATAATTTCTTAACGCAGGGGAATTAGTCTACGCAAATATCGAAAAAGAGAAGAGCCAGGTGGAATAATAAGACTCTTTCCATAATTTCGAGTAAATGAGACTTTGTTTTTTTTGTTTTTTTTTTTCCTTTCCACTCTCCATACAATATATTAATAACAACCTAATTATTTCCCTACAACTTTAATTTTCAAATATCTTTCTTATTTGCAAGATGACAAAACATTAGATGAAAATATATTTGACATCGCTTTTTAAATGACTGCGAAGCTACTGTTTTGTTGTTGATGATGTTGTTGTTCTCTATAGCCACAGTACAATGTTGGTCTGGCAGACATTTGATCAAATGCGTTTTAGCCATGGTCAACTCCAAAACATTTAATTTCACATTGCTCTACTGCTGTGTAGGTGACCACCAGAATGTCAAAGAATAGACCCAACATTTCGTCTAAATGACGTCACGGTTTCCTAAAACACGTTGAAGGTAGGATTTGGCTGTTATTTCTGGAAGGTCGAATAACATTCATGTAGCGGTTGCCTTTTAGTCAAATGATTTGCTGTTTAAACTTAATTGTAGTAAACGGAAACCCTTGGTAATTTCTTCAATTTAAAGGGTTCCCGAGTGGAGATATTTCTTAAATGTCTCTGGAGTTTACCTCGTTAGTGATAATTATGTAAAGGGGTAAACGATTAGTTTTGTGAGGTGTGGTGCTGGTGTTGGTGTTGGTAGTGGTAGTGGTACTGGCTGTCTTCCTAGTGGTGGAAGTAGTAGTAGTAGTAGTGACAAGTGTGCGTCGTAGTGCAGTGGCGGTGATGGTTGTGATGGTGACGCAAGGGATTGTCTGCGTGTGTGATGGAACTGATGCTAGTTGTGACAGCGGACTGGCTGGGGGAAGGGGGTTCATTGTCGGTGTACACAGTGAGGGCGCTGGTGATGGTAGTGGTGGTTGTGGTGGTGGGGGTGGGGGTACTGCTGCTGCTGCTTCTGCTGCTGCTCTTGTAGTGGTGATGATAGAAAGCATGGAAATGTGGGAAATGGTTTTAATGCTGATGTGGTGGTGGTGGTGGTGGTAGTGGTGGGGCGACTGGTGAGGTGCTGGGGGGTGTTGATGTTAATGGTAAAGTTAATGACAATTATGTAATGGTGTAAACTATTAGTTCTGCACATTATGGCATCGACGACGGTGGTGGTGGTGGCGGTGGTGGTGGTGGTG
>NC_068993.1:48699567-48700041 GCF_001194135.2 Octopus bimaculoides
TATATATATTTATGCATATATGTATAAATATATAAATATCTATGCATATATGTTATATGTATATATACGTTAGTTCGCCTATTTACACATATGTCTGTGTATGAATATGTAATTGTGTAAGTGTATGTATATTTATATATATATATATATATATATATATACACTTATATAAAGTTTGCTTAAAACGAATATAAGTGGCGGACACTTGAAATTAAACTATTGCCTATAATTTGGTGTCGAGAGTATATAGCTTTGTCTTTCAACACTTTCAGTCTAGTCAAATGTGTGTTAGTGTGTGCATGTGTATGTATGTGTGGTCACTTACGCGAGCGTATGTGTGTGTGTGTGTGTGTCTTTATGTTTGAGCACTTATGCACACATAAAACAGGAACACGCGCAGGCATGTTGTATATTCATATGTACATATATATATACATGTATTTATGTAATGTTTAGGTATATATATATGTATAT
>NC_068993.1:48700141-48700599 GCF_001194135.2 Octopus bimaculoides
TATATATACACAAATGCCTGTTTGTGTGTGTGAATGAAGATGCGCATGTATGTGTGTGTGTTCGTGTGAACGTGTATGTGTCTGCATACCATATGGTCAAACATGCGGAGCTATATTTCGACTGTCTGTATGAGTGTGTGTGTGTATATATATATAAATATACGCACAAACTCACACACACACAAACACATATATGTGCATATTCATATAATGCGTATGCAACGGGGTGTATATTTGGTATCTTCATTTGGTTTACTTTAAACATTTTTCTCAAACATACAGACATTAGAACACACTTACACACACACACGCTAATTGGTATACAGACATAAACACATTCATCGTTCCCGCACATACCCTGACTCACACGCCCGGACATAAGCATACACACATTCACCTTTACACGCATAATCGCATACGCAAATACATTTACATACGCGTATATACTTTCTTACATA
>NC_068993.1:48700830-48703914 GCF_001194135.2 Octopus bimaculoides
ATATATATATATATATATATATATACACATACATACAAATATGCATGTGTGTGCGCGCGTATATATATGTATGTTTATATATATGTATAAATGGTTGTGTGTTTGGGTGTACGTATGTGTGTGCGTGTGTGTGTGTATGTATGCGCATAATTGCATGCTTAGATGTACATATATGTGCGAGTGTCTGTGGGGACGGGTGGGTGCATGAGGGTGACGTTTGAATGTGTAAGTAAATAGTCTGATAAGTCACGCCAATTTCTTGAACGCTATTTTTCAATTACGTTGGCGTTCCCGCTTTCTCTCTATCTTAATTTTGTCGTCCCATACTTGTTATGTACACACATGCACTAAACAGCAAACAGAAAAGTTAGCTGGTGACGGTGACAGGCGTGATCCAGTTGCGGTTCCACCTCGATTGTATGTATGTATGCACCAACACTCTGGGAATAGAAAGGGGGCAGGCGAAGTCACTTTGAATGTCGGCTACTCTTAATTAGCTTAATAGGATTTGGAACATCCAACAGGATAATGAGATTAGAGTAAAAGTTATGGGGCTGGGTGGTGAATAGGAAGCAAAGAAATATAGACAAGGATGCAAAAAGAGAAAGAGAGGAGATGATAATGAGAGGTATTAAGGGGCGATAACGAACGAACCAAAAATGTTAAGAATTTCAAGTATGTTGTAACACTCTATGGAATTTTGGTGATAGTATGTGACATTCTTACAACTTCGTTTCGGTTTTCGCAGTGGCTACTTTGGTTGAATGGCTGCATTATTTTTGTCTTATTTTAGTTGTGGAGTTCATGAGTTCGAATCCAGTTGTTTGACTAATTCACGCTTTGTAAATATCGACAGGGTTTGTTCTTCATAAAACCTGTATTTATTGACTCGATAAAAAACAAATTATTCTACATTATATTCCGTTTTCTAATCTTTGTTTTAAATTCTATTTTCTGATTTCATTCGGTGGACCACAGTCAAGCAGGGGCGATGCCAGAGAGATGTTGTCAACCAATTATTTTCCCGTCGATTTTACTACGCGATGAATATTTACCGATTTCAAAAACGACGAGAAGGAAATGATATTTGACGTAAAATGTTTAACCACAAACAGAAGTAAAGACTGCATTGTATTCTGGTTCGCAGCACCGATTTACTTCATACTACGCCACTGCACACACATACGCACATACGCACCCACACGCGTAGGTACGCGCATACACACAAAGATACATATCGAAGCATTTAGAAACTATATATATATATAAATACTACCTATATCTATGCTATTCTCCTTCTTTCTTATCGACGTGTCGCTGACTCTCTTTTCTTTCTCTTACATAAACACAGTAAGAGATTAAGATACATACAAACTTCAAATATGTATTGAAGTTTTGCAGATTGTCAGAATATTCTACGTACTAAACGTTAGTTAATGGAAATCTTTGCACTTAAAGGCCAAACATGACCTTCGACTCCTCTGAGGGTAACATTTGCAACATGTCTGGATTTTGAATTAAACATACATTCTCCTTGATTGCCGAGTGTTATATTTATTATAATATGCTTCAAATATTTACAAAATAGTTTATAGATCGGTTTACATATTAATTAGTTTAATATTTATAATTACACTTGCATATTAATTAGTTTAATATTTATAATTACACTTCCGCGGTAAATTCTGTGAATATTTAATACGTTTTGCTTTAATGCAGTCGTATTAGATTACAGTTAATTCAGTGTGGCCTGAAATTGTATGTAAAAATTCATGGCCCTCGATGGTATAGATGCAGGTGGCGGCGGCGGCGGTGGAGGCGGTGGCGGCGGCAGTGATGATGATGATGATGAAGATGATGATGATAATGATGATGATGATGATGATGAATGTTTTTGACTTGTAAAACATATTTGAAGTTAATACCTTCTCCTTTTTATGTTAGAATTCAGAAAATATGTATCGGGTCATCCCATAAAGAATGCGGTTTTTTCCATTGCATGAACTAAAAGTCGGAGCGGGACGGGATGAAACTACTCCTTAGATTTCGTCATTTAACCATTTATCGACACCTGCGTGTCAATGTGTTCCTCACAAACTTTCCGAGTCTAATCGCGCTCAGAGAATGAATGTGTCCTCTTCTGTGCAGGCATGTTTCCCGAATGAACCTGTTTTGGACCCAATAGTGACTGGTGACGAGAAATGGTTTCTCTATAAAAATGTCAAGCGCTGAATACAGTGTGTAGGGAAAGGAGAAACACCGGCACCCCAGGCTAAAGAAGGTTTTCACCCACGTAAGGTGTTATTATCTGTTTGGTGGATATGAAAAGTTTAGTCTAGTTTGACTTTTTAATCCCAAACCAAACAATAACAAAGAAGCAGCTTAAACGGCTTAAGTCAGCGCTAGAAGAAAAACGACTATCTTTGGTTTCAAGAAGAAAGGTGTTCTTCCATTAGGATAATGCTCAGCCACATACAGCGAGGATGACATTCCAAAGGTTGGAGCGGTTTGAATAGGAAACGATGTCCCACCTACCATATTTGCCGGACATTGCTCCATCTGATTATCATTTATTCTGCAGTCTTCAAAATCATTTATTCGGAAAAAAATATGAATTTTTTTAAAAGGTGGGATGTTTATTGTACACCTCTGCCAAGAAAACTGAGGAGGTTTTGACCGCTTTCGCCCTTTAACCTAGGGGTTTTAACCGAGGAGGCTTTATCGAAAGGAGGTGTTTTTGTTCCAGGGGTGTTTTCTTGTGTGTATCCCACACCAGGCACATATATCTCGACCATATGTGAGCGACATGGTGATTTCATATCAAGATAAACAGCGCATGACCTTGCAGGTGAGGCTCAGTTAGAATTTACTTCGAGTTGAGTAGCCCATCCCGCTCAAAAGGTCCCTAAATAAGGGTTGCTGAATGATGTTGAATAATTCACCTTTGTTGGATTATTCAAACTCCAAAGAATTCCTCTCAACACATGGCTACGATGCTCTCTCACTATTTCTTCTCATTATTATTATCATTATTATTATTATCATTATTATTATTATCATCATTATTATTATTATTATTATTAT
>NC_068993.1:48703924-48704598 GCF_001194135.2 Octopus bimaculoides
GATTATTATAACAATAATTATTATTATTGAGTGAGAGGGCAGTGCATGCCATCAAAGTGACACTGGGGTCAAATATACGTAGCCCAGTATACCCATCCTGACTACCCGGCTGATAAGGGTACACGAGGCACATGCATAACAACCATATGTGCGCGACATGGTGATCTCATATCAAGATGAACCGCGCATGACCTCGCAGGTGGGACCCAGTTAGAATTTTCTTCAGGTCGAGTAGCCCATCCCGCTCAAAAGTTCCCTTATTATTATTATTATTATTATTATTATTATTATTATTATTATTATTATTATTATTATCATTATCATTATTATGGTGAGATGACATAATCGCTAGCACGCCAGGCCAAATGCTTGGCGGCATTTCGTACGTCTGCACGTTCTGAGTTCAAATTCCGCCGAATTTACCTTTTATCCTTTCGGGATCGAGAAAAAAAGTACTAGTTAAACACTGGGGTGAGTGCAATCGACTCATCTCCTTGTGGCAAAATTTGAAACCATTATTATTATTATTATTATTATTATTATTGTTATTATTATTATTATTATTATTATTATTATTATTATTATTATTGTTGTTGTTGTTGTTGTTATTATTATTATTGTTTTTGTTATTATTGTTATTATTATTATTATTATTATTATTATTCTGATGATGC
>NC_068993.1:48705504-48706291 GCF_001194135.2 Octopus bimaculoides
GATTTATGTATATCTGTATGTGTTTAATACGTGTGGAGGGCATAGACGTAGGCATAGCTGTGGTAAAAAGTTTGCTTCCGAACCAGATGGTACCGCGTTCAGTTCCACTGCGTAGCACCTCTAGCGTCAGGCCGATCAAAGACTTGTGAGTGGATTGATAGACTGAAACTGAAACTCCCCCCTGACACAAGAAACTGCCACGAAATATTAATATTAAATGAAATAAAATCAGGACTACAAAAGAAGGAATAAAATCAATAATCAAAAGGATAATATAGCAACCATCCACCACCATCTTAAAACTAGTAATAGTTTTAATACCAAGCCTTACAATTATCACAACTATCTTTCTCCGCCCGATTATCAAAGATACGAGCTTTCCCGCCCCCAATTTTTATTTATTATTATTATATCAGTTTATTTATTCATTATTTGGGCTCCCGATGTGTTCACACGTTTATTGCTCCTACAGGTAAAACACGTCATTACTCAGTCAAATAAATGTAGAACAATGGCGGAAAACGTCAGCCATTTTGTGAACAAAGGAGGGAAAGAAAGACACAGGTCGGTGGTCGTTTCATCAAAGGTTATTGAAAATAGCGATGGCTCGATAAGATATGTTTTATTTTTATGGCCCAAATTTAAACTAATATCTGGCTCGTAAATTATGAATTATTCCGACAGGCTTCAGTGCTCAAAAAGATAAGTGCATATATAAATATATAGTTATATACTATTCCCCCATACACCACCACAATATATATATATATATATATATATATATATA
>NC_068993.1:48706541-48708958 GCF_001194135.2 Octopus bimaculoides
ATATGTGTGTGTATGTATGTATGTATGTATGTATGTATGTATGTATGTATGTCAAGGTGGTGTGCAGAGTTTTATAGACAGCAGTGTCAGAGGTGGCGGGATACAGCTTGGTGCGCCAATTCTTGACGTTCTTTTGTTTGTGATTAATAATGGTGCCGTCGTTGGTGGAGACGACGGCGATAACGACGGCCCCTAACGATGACGATGGCGGGGCGCTGCCGGCTACACGTCCAAGGTTTCAGTTTGTAATATATGAGTTAGTTCTATGCTTGTTGTTTTGGTAATGAAGGGCGACCGAGGTGGCGATAAGGACGCAGCGGCCACAGTGACAACAGTTGTGGTTATAATGGTGGCGGTGGTAGTAAATATTTTTGATTTATATCTCTGTATAAGACACAGGTCGGTGTTTCTGACGTGTCTCGTTGGAAGCGTGTGTGTTTGAACGTGAATATCTGTATATGTATACGTTTCTTTTTGTGTCTGTGTAGTTTATTTATTTGTTTTCCTCTTCACTCCTCTATCTGGCAATCTCTCTCTTTCTTTCTCTCTCTTTCTGTATATATATATTTAGAGAGTGAGAGAGAGAGAGAGAGAGAAAGACATACCCACATTCATAAGTGTATATATCCGCATGTATATCCGCACTCACACACTCTCATATGCTCAAGCAAACATGTATATATTAACCTATAAACTCTATTGAAATCTTTCTCTTAGTACTGTAAAATATACTTAACATGTATATGTGTGTGTGTGCGTGCTTGTGCATATATATATATTCATGTGTGTGTGTGTGTGTGTGTGTGTGTGTGTGTGTGTGTGTGTGTGTAAGTATATATGCTTGTGGTTGTGTGTGCGCATATACATATATATCTATATATATATATATATATATATATAATTATATATAAAAAATATATAATCATAATGAAGAGTACTTGGAAATAGTACCAACATGCTAGAAATACAAGTGAAAAAGACTCAAAAAAGGGACAACACATCCAGATAGACGATACAAAGAAGACAAGAACGGGTCATTCGGAGTTTTCCCTCCTCAGTCGAGTTCCAGATTATCTTTGTAATTTCGGCTGATTATAGTCTCGAGATTGCTCCAATCTGGCCCAGCCCCAAGGAAAAACTAAGCTAAGAGCATTAGATTCCTTGGAAGAAAGCAGCAAATGTATATGTATGTGTGTATGTTTGAGCGTGTGTATGTGTGTGTGTGCTTTTGTGTGTCTTTGTGACTATGTTTGTTCTCCTACTACTTGACAACCGGTGGTGATGTGTTTACGTCCCCGTAACATAAACATTAGCATATCGGCATAAGTGCAAGCTTAAAAGGAAATAAGTACTGGAGTTGATTCATTCGACTAAAAATTCTTCAAGCTGGTGCCCCAGCATAGCCGCACTTTAATGACTGACTGAAATAAGTAAAAAATAAAAGATGAATATATTTAATGCAAATGTGGTTTGTGATTTGGGTTTTTCTAAATTTTATTTTATTATTATTATTATTATTATTATTATTATTAGCTGTTTTCTTATCGCATTGTAGAAGCCGAAAGGGGCACCTGCAATAGAAGTTGAGACTATACTTAGCAGTGCTTGTTTGCTGAAACACGATGGAAAGGGAGAAGTAACATCTCATTGTTATTGGCAGATCAAAAAACAAATCTAAGATGTTTTATAAATGTTCACTGTTATGGCTACAAAATTGGTTGTGTGAGGAGAGAGTTGTTTGACCCTTGGTTAATCGAACTCGGAAAAATAATGAAAATGAAACAAAAAAAAAATCTTACTATATGCTCTGCATATATCAAACTGGCTTATTCAGATAATGTTTGGGCTGTGTATCTTCCGCCAAATTGATCTGCAATTCTACAACTGTTGAATCTCGAAATAACAAGCGCCTTGAAAAGCTATTACAGAAAATAAAAGCTGTTGAAAAAGGTGCTTTTTAATATGAGTCGTGATGAGAAAATTCCAGCAGTTGATATTAAATGAGCGATTGACATGATAACAGCGTGTGGTGGGCAATGAAATACAAGACAAATATAGAATACCGGGAAAAAAAAAAAAAAAAAAAAAGATTTTGTCACGTCTTCAGAAACAATTTTGAGCGATGATGGAAAGAAAATGAATGCGGTAACGACACTCAACATTTATGAACCTTGGTTTCAGCTATAAAAGATTTTCCTCCGGCTCCAAACGTTGAGACATTTATTACTGTGGATGATTGCTTGCCTGTTAGTATCACAGGAACTAAATGGCTGGGAGATATCTGAAAGTGTTAAATCAAAGTACTCTAAAAAAGTAAAAACAACACATGATATCGGAGGCATATTCTCATATTGAAAAAAAGTACGTGTGAAAACACGAATATATTTTATTCAACGATGCTTCGTGCGGAATTACCT
>NC_068993.1:48709925-48712324 GCF_001194135.2 Octopus bimaculoides
TATATATATATATATATATATATATATATATATATAAAACAATTGAAACATTTTAATTTGTCAGCATTGAAACTTTTAAAGATGTTTTTCTTTTCTAATTTAAACTTTTACCATTGATAAAAAAACATTGTTGAAACTAATTTTGTATATATGTAAATAAATGTATTTTAAACATTTACGAGTTTTTGAAATTTAGGTGAATTTCCCACAACACATTATCCTATATATATATATATATATACAAAAGTGTGTGTGTGTGTGTGTGTTTTGCACACGTGCCTTAATTTATATCGATCTTCAAGACGTTATCTCCCCTTCTCGCTTTATATTTAAAATAACTACAGAAAATATTTTGTCCAGTTATTTCTTATCACTTAACATAATCTCTCTTCACACATACAAAGCACTGACCTTTGAAATAAGTGCATTGTATATGTAGGGCTTAGAATTTTGTATTTATCGTACAGAACTCTGCTCTAATGGTTTTTGACCGTCATGTCTTTTGTGAGACATGTATTTATGGTAATGAACATAAATCTAACCTCAATGTTGAAACAGAAATGCAGAGCCAACCTTCGAAAATGGACTGGAGAATAAATTAGTTGACTTCATATGTATTTTACAAAATTATCAATGATGACTTTGCTCCGCACTGCAGCCTTTAGTTATTTATTAAATATGCAATGGGTAATATTCGTTGTTAACTTTAGTAAAATACGTCAGCTATAGAGGTGTTAATTAACTAGAGGTTTTTAAATAAGAACTAACTCTGCTTCGTTATTTTAATTAACACGCGAGCAACAAAGATACTACAAACTGATACGTAAGTGAAAGAAAGTTAATGCACTTCTTTGCTGCATTTTTGATGAGTAGCTGGAAGGTACATATCGGTAGAGTGGAAGCGATAGATACTCGCGAGGAGTCGACAAAGCCAAAATTAAACCCTGGTGAAGCTGTTATCCGAGAAAATCTTTGTGTTTTAACCACATAGTTTATTTACAGTGATGCTAAATGTACAGTCGCTACACTGGAATGTGTGTGTGTCTGTCTGTCTGTCTGCATATGTGTCTGTCTGTCTGCATATGTGTCTGTCTGTCTGTCTGTCTGTCTGTCTGCATCTGTGTCTGTCTGTCTGTCTGTCTGTCTGCATCTGTGTGTGTCTGTCTGTGTGTGTGTGTGTGTGTGTGTGAGTGTGTGTGTGTGTGCGTGTGTTACGTTGGAAAGAAAGTTCTATCACATTCAAAGACAAGAAAGAAACAAATTCTTGTCTGGTCTTAATTGATATACTTCATCAATTTAATATCCCTTCATTATTCAAAACGCAATCCTGTTCATTCGGGGATTTTGTTAAACCTTCGGACACAAAATTCCTCAGGTTACCAAGCAAAGAAACGTTGAACTTCATTTTTAACCTCTTCACAACTAGTAAACTATTTTCCTTCGAAATAATGTTGCAATGATCTGAAAAGATGAAAGTTAGATGTAGGAAGGCCAAGAGAGTGAAGGGACATAAAGCAAACTTCCATATTTATTACCATAATCTTTTACTGAGTGCCTCGGTCAGTATTGGTCTTGTAGTATCGTCTGAAAAATATCGCTTTACTATTGACCAATGGCTGGAGTCATTGCTGCAAATATTTTGTGCAACGTTTTGTTTTGTTCTAACACTTCATGATAGACAACACTCTTCATATTCACCCAGACACAGAACACAAATGTTTTCAGACTGGATTCCCTTTTTCCATTGATTGCTAACAATCGTCGTTTCCGACAGCAGGTAAATGACGTAAGGCAAGCTGCAAACACAGGAAACGTAATCTCTCACCCGCTGTTGAATGAAATTCAAGACAGTTTCAACACATTATAAACAGGATCTTTTATTTCAGGGTACTGTGGTGTATTCTCAATGAAAAATAGAATAACCTTAGCGGGACAATTTTCAAATTTGTCGATGTAACATAAAATCAACTTGAGTAGCTACGACTCGAGCTGTCTTGTCTTCGAAACATTTCTTGACACACTGAAGGGAGCAACCCTTAGAGACACAATCATTTTGCCCACACAAATATCTATCTAATCTATCAACGTATGCATGCATGTGTGTATGTATGTATGTATGTATGTATGTATGGATGGATGGATGGATGGATGGATGGAGGTATGGTTGGATGGAGGTATGGTTGGATACATGCAGGTATATATGCATTTATTTATGGATGTCTGCATGTATGAATATATGTATATACCTATCTATTATCAATGTTGATATGTATATACGTGTGTGTGTGTGTATATATATATATATATATATATATATATATATATATATAAGTCAGAGACCAAAAAAACTAGACAAATTAAACATGTCTTTAGCGCATGCGTGTCTGTATAACACACAC
>NC_068993.1:48712900-48713240 GCF_001194135.2 Octopus bimaculoides
TGTGTGTGTGTGTGTGTGTGTGTGTGTGTGTGTGTGTGTGTGTGTGTTTGTCTCTGTGTGTATACACACACATACACACATATATTTATGCATGTATGTATGTGGGTATGTATAGATATATAGCTAGATAGATTGATAGATCATTAGTACAAAACAGGTTGAAGAGGACTCAATACGTAAGTATGTGTATATATTTTTCTACTTTTAAGACAGAATATAGCGACTCATGCGCTGAGAGTTTCATAATTAATGCCATACAGGAGACTCTCGTTCTGTGAGTCACTGTCGAGCAAATGATGATGATGATGATGATGATGATAATAATAATAATAATAATAAT
>NC_068993.1:48713250-48713936 GCF_001194135.2 Octopus bimaculoides
ATAATAATAATAATAATAATAATAATAATAATAATGATATTAATAATAATCAAAGTGACACCAGGATACAAATATACGAAGCCCAATATACCATCATGTCTACCCCTCTGGTAAGGGTACTCCAGGCAAATGCATCACAACCGTATGTGCGCAGCATGGGGATCTCACATCAAGATAACAGTGCATAACCTTGCTGGTGAGGCCCAGTTAGAATTTTCTTCAGGTTGTGTGGCCCATCCTGCTCAAAATGTCCCTGAATAAGATTTGTTTAAGGATGATGAACAAAACACCTTTGTTTCCAGAGGTGAATGATTCAAACCTCAAAGAATTCCTCTCAACACATGGCTATGATGCTCCTCCACTACTTCTGCTCGTGACCAGAGATGCGCATATCGTCAGCCACCAAGGGACATGCTCAGCTCGTAATGGTCGAACAACTGACAAGCAAATCTGTGGAATTGACCAAAATAATTGCTATAGCCCGTCTTTTATACCAAGACAAAACAATGTACACGATAACACTTGCAATCAGTTAAGATCAGAAGCCATGTGAGCCACTGCCTGGTACTGCATCCGGGCATTTATTGTTGTTATTATTATTATTATTATTATTATTATTATTATTATTATTATTATTATTATTATTATTTAAACACAACTTCTATGCTGTCGTGTATATTAACCAG
>NC_068993.1:48714104-48719534 GCF_001194135.2 Octopus bimaculoides
GCGGTGGCAGCGGTGTTGGTGGTGGTGGAGGTGGTGGTGGTGGTGGTGGTGGTGGTGGTAGCTGCTGTACTATTCGATAGCATGAAATTTGAACATTACAGGGGAATGTTGATAGGAGGGAAAAAAGCTAAACATAATCGCCTGTAATTTTGCAACAAGACCAGCAGTTCTTGATGGAAGGGATTAGTGGATTAAGTCGTTCCTTGTACAAAAATGTTGCTTTACTTTATCGACAATAAATTAAAGAATGAAAGGTGATAATTGACATCGGCACGATATGAACTCATAACGTTAGGAGCTGAAACAAATATCATTCAATCCTGCCATTAATCGCCTTTAAGAACGCATATAGATTATGACAAAAATAAATGAATGAATGAATGAATAAATAAATCAATAAAGACGTGATTTTAGGAAAATAAAACTTATGTATTAATGGATGAAGAGAATATATCGATGTGTTATAAAGGAAGTTATCGGATGGATGAATGAATGTAATGATACGTACAACTTATCTGATTGTATATCTTAGTCAATATGGCAGCTATCTTGAGAAAATTCGTTTGTCTGTCTGTGCGTCTATATCCAAATATCTGATGTCTATTGTGAACTCCCGTGAATTAATTAATGTCGAGTAAATCCTGCACTCACCCGTAAATATCTATACGAGTTCAGTCATACGTTTCAGGTTTATTCTGAATAAGTTCGTGCCAAGGGGGTGGAGGTGGGATGGTGGGGGTGGCAGCGGCGGCGGCGGCGGCGGTGGCGGTGGTGTTGGTGGTGGTAGTCTGAGGGTAGTGCTGATGATGATGATGGTGGTGGTGGTGGTGGTGTTGGTGTTGGTGTTGGTGTTGGTGGCGGTGGTAGTGGGCGAAATGCTTAGCGGCATTTCGTCTGTCTTTATGTTCTGAGTTCAAATTCGGCCGAGGTCGACTTTGCCTTCCATCCTTTCGGGATCGACAAATTAAGTACCAGTTGCGTACTGGGCTGATCTAATTGACTACCCCCTTCCCCAAAAATTACGGGCCTTGTGCCTAGAATAGAAAAGAATGAGCTAATGAGTCGGCTCTCACACGATTGATAGGCATGTAAGAAATGACAGACGAATCTTAAAAACTACCTTACGTATTCAATAAAGGAATAACAGAGACAATATAGTGCCTATAATAGAATCAGTAGAGCATCAGTCAAAATTTGTTGGAAAACTTGGCTTTTCTTCCATTAAGGATCAATAAAATAAATACCAGTCAAGTATTGGAGCCAAAGACATCCACTAAAGTTTCTGGTCTTTTACCAAAATAAGAAACGAATACTGTTGTTGTTGGTGTTGTTATTGTTAATTAAATATTCGATAAATATAAAAAGTGTGGCTGTGGTAAGAAATTTGCTTTCCAACCACATGGTTCCGTGTTCAGTCCTACTGTGTGGCACTTTGGGCAATCGTCTTCTACTATAGCCTCGGGTCGACTAAGGCCTTGCAAATGGATTTGGAAGATGGAAACTGAAAGAAACCCGTTGTGTGCGTGTGTGTATGCGTGTGCGCATGTGTGTTTGCGTTTGTGTTTATCCCTCTCCACCTCTTGACTACTGGCGTTGGTGTGCTTACGTCCCTGCAAATTAGCGGTTCGGCAAAAGAGGGAGCAATAGAATAAGTACCAGGCTTTAAAAAAGTACTGGGGTCGATTCATTCAGCAAACAGTTCTTCAAGATGTTGCCCCATCATGGCCGCAGTCTAATGACTGAAATAACTAATAGATAAAGATAATGTATTTGCTTTTAATTCCAAAATAGATGTCTTGCCAGAGGAGATAGTGGTGACATCACTCTAGTCAGACATTTTCGTGATCTCCTAGAATACAGAAATAATCGTCGTGGCTGAACTGACAGATCCCTCGGAGGACACACTGATTATTTACCACTTGGTAAAGGAAACAAAATAATCAGGACTTAGTCGACGAGGCCCTTTTCAAATGATGACATGCGGCCTCATTTTCCATTGAAATCGATTGCCGCAGCTTTCCAGCTGGGTCAGTTCGCTATTTTCAGCAGAAGATTGGTTCGAATCCAGACGAGTGGAGTTAGGCATGGCAGGTGGCTATGGTGGATCAGAGACCAGAAGTGGAAACGTTCTGTAAGTGAAGGCTAGTTCATTCCTACTCAAGAGAAGGGTACATGCTAAGGGGCGAAACGCTTATGACTCTGAGATACCTGCTGAATCTATGGAAGGGTTCCCAGCATTGCGATGACTGTAGAAGAGCCTGCAAAGCCTCTGAGATTCTCTAGCAGTTTCTGTTTGGGGTAAAGCATCGTTCATATTTAATTCACATATCACACCGCAACGCCTTAAAAAGAAGGTCATGTAGAAAATCCATCTACCACTACCTAATTGGCAGGATGGATGGTCATGTACAGAATACTTGTAATTTTAGTTGTATTAGGCTAGCGAGGAGGCGCAATGGCCCAGTGGTTAGGGCAGCGGACTCGCGGTCATAGGATCACGGTTTCGATTCCCAGACCGGGCGTTGTGAGTGTTTATTGAGCGAAAACACCTAAAGCTCCACGAGGCTCCAACAGGGGATGGTGGCGAACCCTGCTGTACTCTTTCACCACAACTTCCTCTCACTCTTTCTTCCTGTTTCTGTTGTACCTATATTTCAAAGAGCCAGCCTTGTCACACTCTGTGTCACGCTGAATATCCCCGAGAACTACATTTAAGGGTACACGTGTCTGTGGAGTGCTCAGCCACTTGCACGTTAATTTCACGAGCAGGCTGTTCCGTTGATCGGATCAACTGGAACCCTCGACGTCGTAAGCGACGGAGTGCCAACAACAACGACAACAACAACATTAGGCTAGCACAAGTTTGTTGGCTAAGCTACACAGAAATATGGAAGACATCGTCTACCGATAAAAAAATCAAAATATGACTTAATAATGCAATGTGATAACCATTTCTAAACGAAGAGTTAAACTGCGTTAAAAAATTGGCGGCCATTTTTGACGAAAGCCGACATGAATTTAATAGGAAGGAGGACATATTGAAAAGTGTATTCATAGCTATATATAATACATACGAATGACAGAAATGTCTTTCATCATATGTCTACTCGATCAGGAGTATAAACAAAAACAATATAAGTAAATAAGTTTATTGTGATTTAGCACGATTGGAGGCCGTATTTTGTATACAATTTTTACTTTTCAAGTCAACGCCCATATTAACATTTCATAAAGGCGTACATGACTGTTATCATGAAATGATGTGGGGAGATGGAGGAGGTAGGTACATAAGTTTTTGTCGGTCTAGCTAGTTGCGTAGTTGCCTATCTATCTATCTATCTATCTATCTATCTATCTATCTATCTATCTATCTATCTATCTATCTATCTATCTATTTATCTATCTTTTTATACATGTGTGTGTGTGTGCGTACGTGTGTGTGTGTGTGTGCGTGCGTGTGTGTGTGTTCGCGCACGTGCACGAGAGAGGCGAGAGAAATAAAGAGGTAAAAAGGTAGAGAGAGACTGAGAGGGGGATTACCAGTGAATTAATGGTAAGACTTAAACCACTTCGTATCTTCTGATTTCGTATGAGTGCAGTATTAGAATGACAGAACACAATTGACTATATATATATATGTGTGTGTGTGTGTGTGTGTGTGTGTACATACACACACACATATATATATACATATATAGAGAGATGGAGGGAGGGGCAAAAGAAAGAGAGAATATATACATTCATATATTAATTGAGAGATAGGTAGACAGATAGACTGATCCATCCACCCATCTACCCATCCATCCATCCATCCATACATACATACATACATACATATAAGAGAGAGAAAGACACAGTGGGTTGCGCAAAAGGAATTCAAAGAATAAAAAATACAGCAAAGCAAACTTGAACGTAAAAAAGAAAATATGTGAAAAGGAAGTAAAAAGACAGATAAGATCAGTTCGAGTTTACAGGTAAATTGAGGTACGATGGAGAAAGTGAGATGAGGCGAAATTAAGTTAGCTCCAGTCCGGGTAGTGAGAGAGCGCTTAGGTAAGCTAGGACAAGGTATTCATTAAGGAAAAACTTCAGGTGAATACAAATAAACAAAGAGGAAGGAATAAAGGAAATGACACTTCAAAGGAAATACAGAACATAATAATATAAAAGGTGAGGAGGAGGAGGAGGAGGAGGAGGAGGAGAAGGAAATGGAGCGTGGTTTGGGGCGAGACATGTGAAGAATGGAAACAAGCGAAAACTAAAATGTAAGAGAATATGTTCAATTAAAAAGGTGCCAAAGAAAGAGAACATAAAAATGTACAATTGATCTACCCACACCTTTATTATTCCACCAATGCTACTACTACTACTACTACTACTACTACTACTACTACTACTACTACTAATAATAATAATAATAATAATAATAATAATAATAATAATAATAATAATAATAATAATCCTTTCTTTATTAGCCACAAGGGCCGAAAAAATAAGATTGGACATTACAAAGTGGGGTTGCATAAAAGGTCGAGTAAAAAGTCAATAACAATGAAAAATATAACAAAGAAAATGCCTAAAAGGGGAAAACAACACTAGGCTACTCATGGCGACCCCACGAGAAATCCACAAGCGCCACGACTACTAGAGCAACAGTCCTATTCCTATCTTTCTCCCTCTCTCTCTCTCTCTCTCTCTCTCTCAGCCTTGGAAACTCAAAAGCGCATGCTCAAAGTAGGCCCGTTGACACGAACCATCTCGCCACATTCACCCACCTTTTAACAAAATTGTTGGAAGTCAGCCCTTTTCTCTCAACCCTCACTTTCCTTTTGAGATGGTATCTGACAAAGTTGATGAGGGTTATGCCAGAGAAAAGTATTTGTCTTCAGCCCTTTCAGTCTAGACCACCAGACAACTTCTTTCGTTACAGCCACGAGACAGATGAAAATTGCCTTCTCTTACCAGTCAAAGGAAGGCAGCGGGGCAATCTTCATGATGGAATCAGCTGACAAGCGGACACGTCCTACAACTGACAGGAAGTGTTCGACATAAACCCATATATCAGATATGCTCAGGCACTGGACGAGTGCGTGCAGAACAGTTTCGTCGCTCTTCGCACATCTCAGGCAGCTTCCGACTGACGGCACTTCCGTGCCTATAGAGTTTATCTCGAACACGCAAAGCCCCTCACCTCTATAGCACTGCCAGGCCAGGGATTTCTGGAAGTTATCCATAGGCCCCGGCCCGAAAATCTTCCAGAACAGACTGGTGAGGTGAAATTCATCGACGCCTAGAGTTTCCCGAAGAACGTCGTCGTTTCCTTTCACCACTAACCCTCTATTCAACGTCATAGTAGAACTTCCACTAACCGCATTGCTCGACTGACTGTGGAGCATGAGCTCCTGGTGACATTCAAGGTGCACGTGCTAG
>NC_068993.1:48719842-48720816 GCF_001194135.2 Octopus bimaculoides
ATAATAATAATAATAATAATAATAATAATAATAATAATAATAATAATAATAATAATAATAATAAAAAACAATTCCTATCATAGTAGGTGCCTTAGGTATAATAAAAAAATATTCAGATAAATACATAACAAAAACACGAGGACTTACAAATATATATAACATACAGAAAATTGCACTACTGGGCACTGCACACATCCTACGCAAAACACTTTCAATACAGTAACCATAAGAGCACCACAGCAAACCACAGCACATACCCAAGGCGCACAGAGCTGCGCTCGGTAGTGAAGTGAAAGCACGTTATAAAAATAAAACTACTGAATAATAATAATAATAATGGTGATGATGATGATGATTTCATTTATTTGCCACATTTATTTTCATAATAGCAATGATATATATTCACGTATGTGTATAGACATATATCTATACATGCAGACATAGGCATGCAGATTTTCCCCGCGTCTTCTTAATATATCTTGTATAAGTATGTTTACTGTCTGTTATTTTAGTTGCTGTAGCTCGTGTTGATGTTGTTCTTGTTGTTGTTGTCTTCGTAGCTATTTGAACTCGGAGAAGCCATGAATAAACCACTGAGAGAGACAAGTAGGTGACATGTCACCCATAACACCAATCACAACTAGCTGGCGCTTTTCAACAGTAAAAGAGTCTTTTTCCGAAAGTGTGAAGTGTTTTTCCATCTGCGTGACACTCCATTGGGACCTGGACCAACAGAGTCAGTCAGTCGATGAAAGTTCCATTAAAACCATGAAAATGCGCCATCTTGATGACAAAAAAAAATTCCTGAATCTCACAACTATTTTTCAATCTCTGTTTACGTATTTCTCACTCCTCTCTCTCTCTCCTTTTCTTACTATATATCTCTCTTTTCCTCCCTCCTTTTCACTTATTAAATCTCTCTCTCTCTCTCTCTCTCTCTCTCTCTCTCTCTCTCTCTCTCTCTCTCTCTCTCT
>NC_068993.1:48721810-48723862 GCF_001194135.2 Octopus bimaculoides
ATATATATATATATATATATATATACATCACCAGCGAAGTCAGTAATCTCACGAAAAAAGTTCTTGGTGTGGTGTTATCATGTATTGGATTAAAAAAGATTAATCTGAGTATAGATGGCTTACATAATCCTTCCAATAATGTGTGGCTTATCTTGATTAAGTATTTGGTAAATTCTCGTGTAATCTAGTTCCATCTCGCAGAATTAGAAATGTAAGAGAAATTCGATAGGAAATCGGTCTTTCGAGATTTTGAAATTAATCTAGGAAGTGGCTGCAGGTGATGGCTTAAAAGAATGAAGAATGGGAGTAAAAGAAAACACTTCCGGTATTTCATACATCTTTATTTTTAGCGAACGAAGAGTGTCTAGTCGGCCCAAAGACATAGCAGCGTGATCCCCCAGGAAGAATATTACAACCCCCCGCTGTCTTGAAATAAAATATGCGATACTAAATAAATCTTGATCTAGAAATATGCTACTGCTTTACTTAAGATTTTCGTTTTCTATGCTGAATAAGCCATCGGCGACATTTTTACGCTGTTTTTGGCTCTGGGCTGTCTTTTCCTTAGGGAAGGCCTTCCGCTCTCAGGTCTAGTTGGTTTTGAATCGTTATCGATATCTCTGTATCCTTGCTATTTTTTTTTCTAGGCAGAGAGTATTAGACCTACGTAAATCCATTTTTACTCCTGGTAAGAAGAGGTCCATATTAGTTGGGCCTCTATTCTCTGATGTGTCCAGCATGGAAATACCCATGGATCTCTTGCTGACATGATCATTGTTGTGGATCAGCGGCATACAAACCGCCATCCCGTTACAAGAAATGGACCTTCTGGGTAGAGATCAAAGCAGGGATAATCGTAGAAGACCCTTGCCCAAGGTGCCATGCAGTGGGACTGAACCTGGAACCATGTGGTTGGTTAACAAGCTACTTACCACACAGCCACTCCTGCGCCTATAGATACACACACACACACGGCGAGCTGGCAGAAACGTTAGCACGCCGGGCGAAATGCTTAGCGGTATTTCGTCTGCCGCTACGTTCTGAGTTCAAATTCCGCCGAGGTCGACTTTGCCTTTCATCCTTTCGGGGTCGATTAAATAAGTACCAGTTACGCACTGGGGTCGATATAATCGACTTAATCCGTTTGTCTGTCTTCGTTTGTCCCCTCTGTGTGTAGCCCTTTGTGGGTAGTAAAGAAATAACACACACACACACACACATACATATATATATATATATACACACACACATATATGTATAGATATTTATGAATACACGTGTGTATGCAAGTATTTGTATACGTATCTATATAATAGATGTATGTATGTGTTTGCTATTTAAGTGTATATTACCTTTTCGATACTTATCTTATGTACTGTTAAAGCACATACCTACACATTCTCTGATGGCAAAATTTGGAATAGTATGGTAACACATCCTTTTGATATTGATATATACACATTCCTATAGACGTGAATATATTTGTGTGTGTATATCACTATCTATATACTAGCTGGCCCCATGCCGTCAAAAATGACGACTAATTGTAGTATTTTATATATAAGCTACAAAGCCTTGTGAGTGGATTTGCTAGACGGAAACTGAAAGAAGCCCGTCGTATATATATATATATATATATATATATATATATATATACACAAATGCATGTGCGTGTGGGTCTGTGGATGTAAATGCGTATCAGCACTATATGCGTATATACATATGCATACATGTATAGAGTAATATGTATATTATACTTAACGTGGATGTACTGTAAGAACGCCATAATACTCCGGAGTTTGTTCTGAGAAAGCGTATCGTATAGACGTATAGCAGAAAAAAATGTCTAATACCGGTGGGGTGGGGGAGAGGCCTCTAAGTCATGTGACATCTGCCTGTTTGCGCATCATAGACAGCAGCTACACGACAACTAATAGTAATTTTATTGTCATCCTCGTCACCGATGTCATCACTGCCGCCATTTCAGGCAGCATCGCCGTCGTCGTAGTCGTTGGCTTCGTCGTCGTCGCAGTAGCAGCCAGCAATAAGTAA
>NC_068993.1:48724109-48725268 GCF_001194135.2 Octopus bimaculoides
TATATATATGTATATATATATGTGCGTAGATGCTAATGACTTTGTTAATGATATTGATTTATACACAGTTATGAACGCCGTAGGGCGTTCTCGTCACCCGGAGAAAAATCACTTTTGGCACCCTTGCATTAATTAGCTGCTATGATAGACCTCAGGAAATATTGCATCCTCTTATAACTACGCCTCAGGTTGACTGCCAGCTATTGCTAAACTGTTGATACAGCTGGGCCTCTCACAATCGTGCACACACGCAGACACTCTTATACACATGCTTCTGATTATGATGAAATACACATGTACATACATTCATACATACATACACACACACACATTTATGTATATATTTGAGAAGGATTTATAGTCGTTAACTAAACGTGCTTAAAGGTTTGAAGACAACTACATTGCTAGAAATAAAAGCTAAAATGCTGCAATGCTGTTATGAAGCACATATCTTACACTTTGATACGGGCTGTAATCGCCCCGAACGACAAGCCGAGAATTGCCTAGACTGACCGGTCAGTTTCGGCTATTTCCGTGGCTATCGTCAGCAAGGCCAGCTCGTTCGTCAGATTCCGGGCAACTTCACCTATCAGAAAGTGTGTCATGTGCTTCACTTATCAAAGTATATGTTATGTGCTTTATAAGAGTATTAGAGATTTCTAGCTATTAGCTTTAGCAATGTCGGTGCCTTGACACCTTTAATCATGTTTAGTTGACGACTATAATTCCCCTTTACGTTATAACATTCCAAGCAGCTGTTTTTATTAATTCATATATATATATATAACGGATATATATATATATAACGGATTGATTACTAGTGATTTCTACGTAGACTCGGAGTTTATTTACGCGATATTTATTCTGCAGTGAGACTCAAACTTACTTGCAGCGACCACCTTGGCCGAACCACCAGATAACGGGATTAAGGACTTCAGAAAAAAACGTCACCGATAGTAAGCGTGTGTGTGTGTGTGCGCGCGCGTGCGCGTATGCTTATACATACGTGCCCATGTGACATAGAAAGGGCATAAGAGTGGAAAACATTTTTTGTTTATATTCATTTATAGAGGTGATAATCGTTACCGTTGACGTATGTAGGAATAAATCTCATATTTTTTGTCATATTTCTGTTTCCCACGCTCTCTCTCTCTCCATA
>NC_068993.1:48725620-48734402 GCF_001194135.2 Octopus bimaculoides
ATATGGAAATAGAAAATATACACTTATAAGTCTATGCATATCGGTCCTAATATATACATACATATATATATATTTATACGTGGTTCCACACACACACAATGATATGTACACCCGCATATATGTGTGTGTGTGTGTGTGTGTGTGTGTGTATAATCATATGCATGCAAACATATATACGTTCAAGCATGCGTTCATGCATACAATAAGTATATAAAATCCATATGTATATGTACATACCTGTATATATAGACATACATTGATACATACGTATGTGTGTATACATATTCATATGCATACTTTTACATACGTACGGACATGCATGTATGCATACACACATGTATACATCCGTACATACATACATACATACATACATATAGATATGGATACATACCAACATATACATACATGAATACATACATAGATACGCAAATACGTAAATACCTACCTACATACATACATACAGAACTGGTGATAGTGAAATAATTGATGTATAGAAATGAAATTAGCTATACGTATATTAATATAATAAGCAGAAAATGGCGACAAACTGTACTTATTAATATTTCTATTAAGAGACTTATTTACCGAAGTACCCCAGATTACTTCGCATTTGGAAGAAACATTTGAAGAAACTTTCTTTTTATGCGTTATTTATTTATTTTTTCTACAGACGTTTAAATTAAAGCAGGCTCCTTTAGTTTGCAGTCACATTTTGTGACATATATGAATATGATTTCGTTCATTTTGGTTTCTTTATTTTAGCGTAGTTTTATTTAAAGCTTCTCGTATTTCATTTTTTTTTTTATCGTTTAATCTTTTACTTATTCCAGTCATTTGACTACGGTTATGCTGGGGCAGGGGAACCTCTTGGAAGGGTTTTAGTCGAAGAAACTGACCTTGGTACTTACTCTTTTTCCATTTCAAGCTTAGTACTCTTTTTTTCGTTTTGCCGAACCGCTATGTTATGGGCATATAAAGAAAGTAATACCGATTTTGAATCCTTCGTGGTGTGTGACAAAGGCAGACTTACAAAAAGACACATACACACACAAACGCACGCACACACGCACACACACACACACACACACACACACACACACACACACACACACACACTCACGCACTCATTTACATATACGACTGACTTCCACAATAGCTTCTATCTACTAAATTTAGTCTCAACGTATTGGTCAACCTCGAGCTATAAGAGAACACAATTGACCAAAATACGGTGAAGTGGGACCGAAGCCGAAACCGCATGGTTTCAAATCGAACGCGTATAAAATATTCTTTTACTTTGGGTACAAGGCCTGAAAATTTTGGGGAGGGGGCCAATCGATTAGATCGACCCCAGTAAGCAACTGGTACTTAATTTATCGCCCCCCCCCCACCGGCAGGGTCAAGGGCAAGTCGACCTCGGCGGAATTTGAACTCAGAACGTAAAGACAGACGAAATATCGCTAAGCATTTCGCCCGGCGTGCTAAAGCTTCTGCCATAAAATATTGACCTTAATATTTTCACAGTTCTTTGATCAGGTGGGAAAGCGGCGTCTCTGAGTCTTCAAAGGGTCTTTGAGACTGAGTGGGGAGGAGACAGGAAAACATTTTCAATCCGAAAACATGGCTCGAATTCTCTATCACAGCCTAGCAGATTCCGTTAAAGAAACTTAATGTGGTAGATAGTGGTGTTAAATTGAGTGTTAAATTAAAACTACCACCCAAACAGGCTATACTGAGATGTAAACTTAGAAGGTAATAAAATGGTAGAGATGCAGTTCCGCCAATCCACCGCCCTGAATTCATACTTTATATATTTATTTAATTATTTATTTATTTATTTATTCATCTATTCATTTATTTGTTTGTTTGTTTGTTTGTTTATCTTGTGACAATGAAATGTGATTTGAATTCGGAGCACCAAGTTTCAGGACGAATACTGCGAGGCTCTGATGACTATTCTCAGGTTTCCGTTTTTCATAGTATAATAAAGGTCATTTAATTCTATCTATCTATCTATCTATCTATCTATCTATCTATCTATCTATCTATCCATCCATCCATCCATCTGTCTTTCTGTCTGTATATCCATCTCTCTATCTAGCTTGCTAGCTACACAAACACTCACACACACACGATATTGTAAATGTATCCAAAGAAGGCACTGTAAAGCACGACACGTAAGCAAAGGTTGAGCTCTCTTGCGACTTCCACTCTCCACTCCTGCATCGAGTGTCGTAAATACAATTCATTGTGTTAATCTCTGTAATTTTGTGTCTGATTCCGTCTTTATCTCCCTTGTGAAGCAATCTTGTAAATCATTTGTAGAAATCATAATTGTAAAGAAATTCCGAGAATAAGGTGTTGCCGTTCTATACGCGAGTGTATTTTCTATTAAACATTGCATACCATGCAGATACATATATGCATACATGCATGCATGCATACATACATACATACATACATACATACATACATATAAATCAAAAAAATGGAACAAGAACGCAAAAGACAACAATAAAACATCAGGACAGACAGACGATACGAAGACGGACAGGAAAAACAAGAAAAAGACGGACACCATAACGGACTGCATAAAATAAAGACGGGCCATTCATGGCCTTCTCTCATCAGTCAAGTTTCTAGATTATCCTTACAGTTTCGGCCGGTTACTCTTGAAATTGTTCAAATCTGGCTGGCCAGACAAGGATTCTGGATTAATTGTTATATTCACTTAATTGTTATATTCACTTTACTTTATATGAGGTATTAACCGAATGCTAACATCAGTGGACATTTGCAAGCAATTATCTGATGAAACTGACAGCAGCTTTGCACTACAAACTGTCAAAAACCGCCTAAAAGAATTTGGACTGATCGGCCGGATCGCTCGAAAGAAGCCAATAATTTCTGAGACGAACCGGCGGGAGCAGATCAAGTTTGTTAAAAGCTATATTGAATGAACGGCCGAAGACTGGTCAAAAGTTCTTTTGAGCGACGAATTCCGCTTCTGTGTCTTTGGAACTGACGGAAAGAATTATGTTAGACGCCGTCCAACTGAAGAATTCCATCATAAGTGTGTCAAGAAAACAGGTCAAGTGGGAGGTGGCGGGGTAATGGTGTGGACCGCGTTCAGCAGCTTAGGTGTTGGTCCAATTGTTAAGGTTAATGGCCGACTGAATAGTGTAGGCTTTCTGAATTAGTAAATGAAAATGTGCTGCTATATTTCAATAATCAGATGCCACCGAGAAGGCAATACCAGCATGACAATTGCCCCGTTCATAAGGGGAGGAACGTTTTGCAATATTTTGAGCGCAATAATATGGTTGTTATTCAGTGGCTTCCGCAGAACCCGGATTTAAATCCGATAGACTATTAATGGAATCATGTTTCTAAAAGAGTTCAAGCTAAAAAAAAACCAACAAATCTGTCCCAATTATATAATTTTATTGAAGAAATATAGCAGAAAGTTCCAAGTGATTTTTGTGCTCATTTGTCGAACACTATGTCCCGCAGTTGTAAGGCCATAATTGAAAATAATGGCTATGGTACCAGGATACGAATAAGAAATTTTTGTTCATTGATCATTTGTGCCGTAAATTTTCAATTTGAACAAAATAATATTCGTGCAGTCTTCAATGTCTTTTTGCCGACAATTTTTAACCACTTCAATTAATTGCGCATTAAAATCATTCAAATGGTAGAAAGATGTGATCTATAATGCCTATATCATTCGAAAGAGAAAGCAAATTTTCATAAAGTGTAAAAAGTAAAATAATTTTATACAGTTTTTTTTTTAAATAAATTAATGAAAGAATAAAGCTGTCATCTTGGCCAGCTCTTTCCCTATTAGTCACCTTCTAAGTATCTCATATACCAATGCTCTCATAGTAGGACGAATGAAATATGTGCGGATATTGTTGGTCTTTAGAAATGGATCTTCTACGTTGTCACTCGACTTACGAGTAAAATCAGCCAAATTCCTCGAATCATATCTACCATCTCAAATGCTTGATATATGCAGTTCTTGATATAAAGAAAACGAGATGGTCTCGACTAAAATGCCTCTTAATTAAAGAGAACGTTTTATCAATAATTTGATCCGTCGACAGAAACCTTCTTCTGCCTGGTCGATTGACAACAGGCTGTTATACGAAATTCTTTAGCTCTGAATATCTCCTTTTCCGGCTTACAAGTCGAACTTAGTAATGTAAACATTGAAATATCATCTCTATTTTCCCAACTCCTACAGAATTTCGTACAGAACTTTTGAGCTTCCAGCGACGTTTTTGGTGTATAAGTCTATTTACCCTTTTTTATCGTAAATTTTAATCTGAAAAACTCTACTTGTATGCCAGAAAATACGTTAATTCATCTCAGATATAACTCGACGAACTCATCATCGATAGTCCACCTCAGAACTTCCTGAAAATTGCAGGAATTTTCCAGGGCACAACGACATTCAGTTTCTGACTGATGCAACTGCACTGGCGATTTGGCAGGAGTCTCAGGGCTAACATGACTCACACCAGTTCGCTGTCAATTTAGCAATTCAACTTGTTGGTGTGAATGTGCCAATCTCACGTCTTTGCAGCCTTTACCATCATCATTGCAGTCCACGATCCAACATCCATTCTGCTCCGCCATCCCACAACCTCGATTCATTGTTGCTTGACATAACGATAGAGCATGTACGTGCTCATTTGCCCTATTACTAATTACAGTCAAATAAAAAAAAAAGATATGCCTCAAATCGTACTTTACTGTCTCGGAAACGAAAGACATGATCAATAATGTAACCATGTTCGACCAATAAGATCGGATGGTCGCTATCGGGATACGCGTCATCATAAAAATCTGCCTGTTAAGGGCTGAGCTGGTTCCATATGATACCCATAATGCTTACGTAACACGGAGATAAAGATTACGTAATATATAATCATAAGTTAAGTTACACAGAGATGAAAGCTATCACACACTCTTTACAGCATAGAATTAATCGTTTGCATAAAAAGTTATTACTCGTCTTTCTTTAAGTCACGAACTATATTATAACTTGGAATTCTTTTTAGACAAATATTTATTAAATAATACGTTTAATTCATATGCTTCACTGTGTTGCATATTTCTCCATTGAAAACTAATTGACTAATCTACACCTCCTGGGGATTTATTCTATAATTTTAATATAAGGTCTACAATTTTTTTTCTCACCTAACTGTTTACGTTGAGGCAAGTGCAACACGACTCTTTATATGATTGAGAAAGAGGTTAAAAAAGGAAATCAGGTTTTCAACAGGCGAACCAGTTTATCCTTGAGTCAGGCAAACTAGTAATATATATTATGGAACAGAGAAAATGAGCGAATGTAGAGGGACAGCTATCTATATACACCAGCACTCATACGCACACATATAAAAGTATACACACACACACACGCACATAAAAGTGTACGCGCGCACACAAAAACATATGCACATGCACAAACACACATTCATAGCTATATATTATTGTTGATGTTGTTGCTATTGTCGTTACAGTTGAGCCTGGCATGTATTTTTAATGTACAGTAATCCTTCACCGTGATTTATTTTTTAAGCTTACGCCGATTCCTCCGTGGTGTTGTTTTGCATTCATAATAAAATAAATGTATACAAATTATAAAATTTTTTTTTTTTTAAATATATAGTAAATAGGCGCAGGAGTGGTGGTGTGGTAAGTAGTTTGCTTACCATCCACATGATTCCGGGTTCTGTCCCACTGCGTGGCACTTTGAGCAAGTGTCTTCTACTATAGCCTCGGCCCGACCAAAGCCTTCTGAGTGGATTTGGTAGACGGAAACTAAAAGAAGCCCGTCGTATATATGTATATGTATATGTATATGTATATGTGTGTGTGTTTGTGTGTCTGTCTTTGTCCCCCCAACATCTCTTGACAATCGATACTTAGCGGTTCGGCAAAAGAGCCCGATAGAATAAGTACTGGGCTTACAAAGAATAAGTCCTGGGGTCCACCTAACTTTATGATTCGGCGAAAGACTACGATAGAATGAGTCCTAGATGTAGAAAGAATAGGTACCGCTGTTGATTTGTTTGACTGGATACTCTAGGCGATTCCTCATGACGGTTAATTCAGTCATTGCATTGCGGCCATATACATACATACATACATACATAATACATACATTCATACATACATACATTCATACATACATGCATTCATACATACATGCATTCATATATACATTCATACATACATGCATTCATACATACATTCATACATACATACATACATACTTACATCTATACATATATACATACATACTTACATACATACATGCATGCATACACACATACATACCTACATTCATGCATACATACATACATACATACATGCATACATACATACATATATACATACATACGTACATACATACATACATACGGATGGATGGACAAAGAGAGAGAGAGAAATGTTTTTCCTCCATGGAGTAGAAAACAAATGTTTGACAATGTCTATAATCTTAGCATCAAAATTCTGAACAATGGGAAGGAGCCTATATATCGTCGTTCGACTTGTTAGAAACATCAGCAAAATTACCCTCAGATCCCATCCTTCTTTATTAGATAAGAAGAAGATGAGATAATGTAATCATCGGTTCGTTTGCCTTGGAAAAAATAAGTACAATGTAACGATTCTAGTACCTTTGATCACATGTCTGCTTGATTGGAGCTGACATGGGCTAAAAAGCAACAACACTTCGTTCTTTGAATTTCTTTGCAATTAATTTCTGACAATTTTTTTACAAGATTGTTTCACAAGAGAGATAAAGATGGAACCAGACACAAAAAATTACAATGACTAATACAAATAGTTCAAACAGTGGAATAAATTCATCTTATGCCTTGAAGCAGAAGAAAAATCTAATGTCATCCAACTGCTTGAACTCTTTGTAGTACGCTTTGTCATCTCAAGTCTCCTTTGAGCCTGTCCTGCAGTTTTACAATACAGTTACTAATCTAAATGATACATGACTAAACACTGACTAAACTCTGACTAAACTCTGACTAAACTCTGACTAAACTCTGACTAAACTAGCACACACAGATACAAAGCACACACATTTACACATACACACGCAGGTAGTATAAGGATTGGTGTATGTCAAAAAAACGAGAAGTTAAAACTTGTAAATTTGTAATATAAATATTATTAAGCGTCATAAGTTCAATATAATACAGAAAGTAGAAACACGTCCACTGATAGTTCATGAACCGTTAAGACATAGAACAGTCAAGTCATAGTTACAAAGTTTATAGTACCTGGACAGAGACTGTTTGTAATTTTCGATTTTGAGCAGAATTACGATTAAAATCATGATTCCGTTATTGTGGGTGTGGAGTGCTATATTAACAAATGACGTCTGAGGGAGGATTAGCTACTATTTCACTATGTAATTTGCATCTGCGTTGTTGCTCACTGACGGAGCATAACTATGCTTAGAGACATTCTAACATGGCTATCCTATCGTTTAAGAATTTTGGGGACTATTATACCCGATGTGTCCTTTCCTAATTTCAAACGGTAAAGTGTGAATTAAAGGAGATTTCGCGGCTTCATTTAGTTGTACTATTTAACAATCCAACGACAATTGTGGCATAAGGTTGAGCACGACTTGACTGTTATATTTAACAAACCAATCAACCACATGTAGGCTTCCTTGTAGATTCGTATATTGCTTGTGTTTAGAGAGTATGTGTGTGTACGTGCGTGCGTGTTACACTACGTATTACAACTATCTCTCCCTTACTCTCTCTCTCTCACTCTCTCTCTCTCTCTCTCTCTCTCTCTCTCTCTCTCTCTCTCTCTCTCTCTCTCTCTTAATTTGTCTTTCTCTATATATACACACACGCACTCCCACGCACACACTGTCCGCACACACACATCTGTGCCTATATATGTGTACTTGAATGCGTACTTATGAACGTGTTTGTCAAAACTTGTATAGATGTCTATATATAAAGTTATACATATTTGGATGCATTGCAAATAAGACCCCAAGTCTTATTTTGTCGGTCACTTTTGCTTTGTAACGGGAACGTAAACCAGCATCGAGACAAACACACACAAACATATACACACGCATACATACATACATACATACATACATATATATATATATATATATATACGACGGGCTTCTTTCAGTTTCCATGTACCAAATCCACTCACAAGGCTTTGGTCGGCCCGAGGCTATAGTAGAAGACACTTGCCCAAGGTGATACGCAGTGGGACTGAAACCGGAACCATGTGGTTGGTAAGCAAGCTACTTAACACACCGCAACTCTCGCGCATACATACATCTATAATATGTATGCGTGTGCATGTTGGTATACACGAAAGTGTATGTATGTACAAGTGTCTGTGTCTGTGTCTGTGTATGTGTATGTGTGTGCTTACCACAGTAAATGTTTCACACAATTCGCTGACCTCTCACTTCTATCACACGGAAAGTTAGCGTGATTTCATCGCCATTTTGAATATTTGCGTGTCTCTTAAAAAACGATGTCCAGGTGGTGTTGGTGTTGATGATACGAGTGATGATACGATGATGGCATGGAGACTGATGGGGGGTGGGGGTGGCGTTGGTGTTGAGTTCCATGTTGACAGTGCAATTTTGTCTGTGTTGGACCGGTGTGAATGTCTTGGTTGACGTGTGTATGTGTGTTGTGTGTGTTTGTGTGTGTGTGTGTGTGTGTGTGTGTGTGTGTGTGTGTGTGTGTGT